>NW_020272813.1:351-133413 GCF_003268045.1 Sipha flava | reverse complement strand
ATAAGCTAGAAGATAAAAAAGTTTTTTTTTATTGTATATATTTAAATATTTTTTTTATAAGGTAAATTTTTTATAATGATGAATTTTTTATAAATTTTAAGTTTTAATGATATTATACACACACAAAACTGTTCAAAATTTTGTTTTTTTCGAATTTAATAACATTTTTAATGTTTTTAGTGCATTTTTTTGATATTAAAGCATTTTTTTAAGGCATAAGGTCGTATTTTTTAAGGACGTTTTTCTTATTTTTTAAGACATTAAAGTCCGTTCCCTGTTGATAACAATACTGGAATTTATACGAACCGTACAGGTCGGATTCTCTGAGAGCCTTTGCACTGCATGCAGCCGCAGCCTCAATGACGAATCCGGAGCAAGGTATTCTCGTTGTAATCGAATGACGTATATGAGTGTTATAATGTGTTGTGTACAAACATGCATATTAGGTACTCTAAAATATCATTATCAAAGTGCATGCTGTTAAATATACATTCATATATAATACTTACCATAGTTTCAGCAGGTAAATCCTAAATTATGCGAACACTATATTTTTATTTTCTTTTACGTGACAAAACCTACATATTATCGTACTTTATGCGTCATAAAATGTCTCTTAAAAAAAATTAAAAAAATACATGAATTACAACTGTTGTTTGTTTCTTACAGAATTTTAGCTTGCGTATTTCTAAATTTGTACACGTGTTATCTTTATTTATGTTTCGTCGCCATTGGTTTCGAAAAATCATACGATTTTCGAATAACGTTTGCTGTTTTTCAATGGACTATTATTATAGTTGAATATACTGCACATACCACTCGGCACGCTACAATACGATACGATAAAGAGATAGCAAGTAATCGATTCGGTCACAGAATTAAATATATGATTTTAATTCTAAACCTAAAAATATGTAAGTTTGTGCAACAATAAATTAAAACGTTTTCGTCATAAAAGAAACGCTTATGAGTATTTACGAAGTACGTGGGTAAATAGTTATAAAGCAGTACGCCGTGGTGATAAACATTCGTACTCGTTTACGTTGCGCTTTAAAGTTGAAGTTTCGATAACGAAAAATTTAATAAACACGCAGAGTTAATCAAGCACATAGAACTTTATATCGGTGGTCCGTGTGATAGAAGCTGACTAAGTTAGCTTTCGTAGTAGTCCGTTACGGGTGCATAGCATACAAACACATAATATAACGTCACAACGCATATTATGTAGATTGACCGGGGCCCACGTCACCAACGATTATTTCAAGGGGACGGACCAGAGTTTATCGAATTAAGTTTTTCATTTTTAACGTGCCCCCTTGACGATTTACGGTGGTGCCCTAATACTCCTCACGCGGGATAGAAATTCTGAGATAAGCACTGCAATAGCGAACGCAGGACGAGCAACGCGTATATAGGAGCGTATAAACGCGGGTATAAAATATTTACACTGACGATTGTCGTGACTGGCGTATGAAAAATTTAAAACATGCATTCAAAAATATACCATTATGACGTGCGTACTGTGCGGAAAAGGATATTTAAATTTTCCGAATACGAATCTATTTAATTATTCAATGAGGTGTCAGTGCGCGCGGAAACAAAAACTTTACGCCCAGCCACCCGACCCTCCTTACTCCCCGTCATTCGTTGTTACACATTGCCCACAGTGTCCCATCGTCATGTCATTAACCGGTATATATGTATGTGTATATTATACATTTGCGCAATAATACATGGTATAATGTAGTCCGTCGAACGACCAAAAACAGAATTTGGCTTTCAACCTGCTGGAAACTTTTTAATCCCAAGCCTCTGCTCTGAAAAAGCTAACTTACGTCCGAGCGTATACATATAATTTGTTCATCGTCGTAACATTGTACACTTTAATATTGACACCGTATCGACGACGTTTCGCTCAAAAACGAGACTACAATCCGACAATAGACACGTACCCAGAATAATGGACGCAATAACCTTTTTATCACACAGCATTATTGTTACGCACTAAGCATATCTGTATAGCGGTGTCTACCATTCGATCGCTAAACTTGATATATTTTAGATTTTCAAAGCGGTTACGCTATTATATTATGTTTTTTGACGAATACCTTGCGTGTACAGTAAGCTGTCGTATTCTTCTTGCGGTGCAGTGTTGTGCATTAATTTTGTATAAAACATATGTAAATCATTCCTAAACGCCATTATCGCGCACGTATAGCCGATCGATTTGGAGTACGCTAAACCCTTCGATTGCTGATCATTGATCAGACGTTATGTGAATTTTCAATTTTCCATTACTATATTTTATTTTGACGGATTAAATACAGTTTTTATCGTTTGTTTCCTCAAAATTACCGTTTTCATCAAACTTCCAAAAACACGATGCAGATTAAATCAGATTCAGCTCATGTGAATATAGTGCAAGTTAGGATGTTTTCGAGGCCGCTCAAAAAATGTTGTACGAACAATACGTTATAGGCAACGATTATAAATGCTAGTATTCATAATTAATAATTATAGTAGTATTAAGTTTTTTCCAATCATTTTCTGGGGCACTATGGTGTACTATTACGCGAAGAGATATTTTGTTTATTTTGTAATACAATCGAATATCGTGTTGTTCGTGAGGAAAACAAAACGTGTTTGATCTATTGATTGGACTATCCGTGTGAATATGACGATTCAACGGAATAATACGAATATGTACAATACCGACTATGAAGTAATGCAATAACGAACGAAAAATAACGATGTCGACCGACGGAAACCGATAGTAATTGTATCGTCGGGGGACTCTTTCCGTCGAACGTTTAACATTGCTAACGGAGGATAGTTCGCTCTTATGATTACGACGACGGAAATAAAATTCATTATTCAAAAAGAGACTATCGATTGGTGGAACGATACCGTGTACGTCGAGGGTCATTTTACATTTTTTTTTTTTTATGTTACACGTGAAATTGCTGAAGCTCAATAACGAAGATTGCGTGATGTCACTGTTAAAATATACGTGTAAATTACAGCACCGAGGCGCATACAATGGCGAGGAAAACCAATAAATATAAGCGGAAAAGATTGAGGCGAACGGACACGGTGGTAATGACGACGCGTACACCGACTGTAAAATATTTTTAGGGTGGCCACTCGAGAAAGAATAAAGTACTCGCAGTCAGTGGCGCAAAGCAAGAACACAGCGACTGGACCTGCGTTAGGGGATTGGGCGTGAAATCGTAGACGTAGGTGTTTATTCAATTTTCGTTTGACCTCATAGTACCAGTGATAGAGGTGGATTATTCGTAAGTTGCCAGCAGCGCTAGTAGACAACTTCCTGCGCCACTGATCGCTGTCCTTATTTCGCACATGTACACAAACACACAATGATTATGGTATAATGGTATATTTTACTAAAAAACACCGATAATGCCGGACACGCGTGATTTTTCTACAGTGAGATACGCAATGGTAGCGGCACATAGTTGTTGGTAACCACGGCGGGGGTCACACGACACGAACCGGTTTTACATCGCGTATGATAAGAGCAGCGGTCGATCAATAGGACGACGACTTGATGGTCGGCGTGCAACCGACGCAACCGTATCGTACGGCGTCTTTGGTCCACGTGAACCGCGGTTGCGCATCATGTTCAGCCGGTCGACCGCCGGAAGACGGCGAGCGGTGGCGTTGAACGGACGGCAGATCGCCGGCATCAAGCCAGTCGATCGTGTCGCGTATCTCGTCCGATCGCGGTGACACGATCGCCGGCCACGCTGACCACCACCGGTCGCTGTAACCGCCCTCGGCCGATCTGCTGGACGCTATCATGGTGTGTTGCTGCCCGTTCGACCGGTCCGGGCCACCGCGTTTGGCCACCATCGTGTGCCCACCGTTCAATCTGTCTAGGCTCCGTTTCGCCACGGCCGCATTGGACGACGACGACGATCCGCACCCGTCGTCGCCTTCGCATTCGTCAGCGAAACTGATGAAATTGCCGTCCAACCGGTCCAGGCTACCGCGTCTCGCTACCAACGTGTGCCCCCCGTTCAAACGGTCCAGGCTGCTCCGTTTGGTCGCCAACGTGTGCCCTCCGTTCAAACGGTCCAGGCTGCTGCGTTTGGCCGCCGACGCGCGTCCCTCGCTGTCCCACCGGTCCGGGCCGTCTTGGCGCCCAGTGGCCACCGCGATCCGTGGACCACCGCATTCGTCGTAGTCGTCGCACGAGTCTGCAAAACCAACGGTGGTAACACGTGGCCGGCGCGCTCACTTGGACCGCATGTCTGCATGAACATTCCTCGAACGATTTGGCGGCGCGCGTCGAGGGGTCCGGGGGATCGCGTTTGGGTTTTCCGATCGAACGCCAGTGCAGAAAACCGACCACGCGGCCGGCGCAAGAGACGCAACGTCACGCGCGCAACAATAAAAGCCGACAAAGCTAACGAGTTCGGATTCAAATTAATTTAATGAATTTTGTAATTTAGTGAGTTCGGCACCCGCCCTGCATGCCGACGGTACGTTTCAACGGTCGCGTGCGCGCGCCTATTGCGTTTCATCAAACTACAGTTATTTTTTTTTCAATCGGACCGTTTCTCTACCGTTTCAATTGTCCTCGCGGCGTTACGTTTGCGTCGTGTATAACCGCTCAAAGGACTGTACGCTTATAACGCTCTCATTATATGCGTTTACCGCGGCTGTACAATCTCGTGCAATGTGACTAATCGGTTACTTCGGTGAATAGCCTTAGTTGTACACGGTCTTGTAGTAGTAAGAAATGGATTGGTTGTTTATTTATCATTGTAAAACTGTTAATAAGACAAATAATTATTGTACTTATTTTAAATTTTATTTGTGTATGAACAGCAAATTTTTTTTAGCAAAAACAAAATATCTCAATAGTTTATTTAAAAACTTATCTAGGGCACGGTTCTTAGATTTTTTAGGCCGATAAAATTCAAATATTAGTAATGATAATTTAATTCTGAATATATTATTTACTTTCGAAAAACGCACACTTTTTGAAATACTTTAAGTGCCTTTATATACTAGCTCATTTTTTTCTATTTTGGAATTCAAATATTCAACAAAAAAAAAAATTAAACATCCCAATAATATAATTTAGCCGTTTTTCATCTTTTATAGATCATGGACCCCTAATGGAATAATAAATTACATAAGTAGACAAAAAAACATGTCTAAACATATTTATAATTATTTTTATTAGGTACACTTAATTTTTCAGTTAATTCAAGTTTAACTAGTTTAGTTTTAATTTTTTTTTTAAATATTTTTAACAGTTTTTAAAATTGAAAATTTTATTTACAAAATGCGATGGTTGTACTTGAGACACGAGTTTTTGAACATTGTAATAAAGATAAGATCTATCTTTTATAGAATAAAATATATCATACATAAAAAAAAATAAATAATAGTCCAACAATAATGTTTAATGCACTCATGTCACGTGTTGACGTATGTTACGTGTTAGGGTTGCCGCGGACTACCAACATGAGTATCGTAGACCCCTAGGGGGTCGCAGACCATAGGTTAACAGCGTCAGATATAATTGATTACGGAAGTATTACTACCATACAAAAATAAAAATAACATACGATTATGTAAACACGAAACTTGAAAATGTTTCAGAAAATTAATTGGTTAATATATGCACATTTTTTGTGAGAATAAAATTATCAAAAAATCAAAATGTTTTATCTAACAATAGAGCAGAGTAACTCTTAAGATTTTTTAATGGAGAAATATGAAAATGTATTAAAATGTATACTGTGGGTGCTACCCACCCTCTTTCTAATATAAAAACAACATACAATAAATTACAACATATTATATGTAGGTAACGTGTGAAAAATAATAACTAGCCAAAAAAAATATTTATTGATTTTATTATTTATAACTTATAACTTAAAAAAAAGTTGTTACAAACGCAATAATATTCTCTTATAAGCATACAAATAAGCACTTAAATATGCTTTAAAAATATACTAAATATTGTTTACTTGGATAATCTGCTTCAAGTAATGATTAGCAAAAAATCTACCATCGATATGGGTACTTTCTTGATAATCTAATATAGATAAGATTAAATCCTTGTTAATTAAGAAAAAAAATACCGGGATCTACAAAAAGAAGAAAAAATAGCACTCGAACTTCGAAATATGTAACATAAAGTTTCATATTTACCTTCTAAGTTTTGTGAAACAAAAATATAGCTCACATCAGTGGCGTATTTGAGGGGGGTGGCGATGGAGACAATCGCCCCTCCCAAGAATTTTTAGACCAAGACAATTTTTATATAATTAATGGGTATTTTATTAAGAAACAAAAATTTTGATTTATTTTATAGTATTACATTTGAAAACGTTTCAAATTTCACACTAATTTAAATAACGCAAAACGCTAAATTTTTTATAACGTTTTAATTGTCAATAACGGTAAACGGAAATTTTTTTAAACGTTTAAACGCTTAAATTGAATAATGTTTAAATTATTTATAGCGTTAAACGCTCAATTTCTTATAATGTTTATATGTCCCATAACGATAAATAATATATATTATTTTGATTGAAGACCCAGTCCATACTTAAAGAAAAATTAAATAAAATACAAGCGAAACTTTCAATACACAGATAGGTGTTAAAAAATAACTACACAAAAAACTATTCTAAGTGGATCCGACATTAGATTAAAAAAAAAAAAAAAACCACAAATATTAAGAATTCACCTGATATAAATATTAACATAATTTTTACTTGTAAATTTTAAGCCTGAATTAAAGAAAAAATTTGAGTCACCCCCCCCCCTTCCCTAGAAGTAAGTCTAAATAAGCCCCTGACTCACATAGGTATATTTAGAACCTCCAAAAAAATATATGCAAATGCTAGAAGTTATGAGCCTAGATAACTAAATACCAGTTTAACATGAACATAAAATCCATTAAAAAAAAGGCTATGGAGGGGGATCCATCCCTTATATCCCTTTTTCCGTGAGTACGCCCGTGCATTAGAATAATATATAAACTAAAGATTATTCACCTACCATAGTATAATTGTAATATTCGTTTTCAGATAGTCATATAAAAAAAAAAAAAATTTTTTTTCAAACATAATTATAAAATTCAAAGTGAGTACAAACTTTTCAGTGAAAAATAATTGCTTTCTAACGTTTTAAAAGTGCGTTTGTGTAGTTCTCTTGTAGTCTTTCGATGTATTGTTCTACACATACATATATATATTTAGTGACCAACAAGTATTTGTAATTTTCCGTATGTTCTGGTTCGAGATCGTATTACGATATTGTTATACACTATACAACGTGCAATGTCGAGGAAATCTGCTGTCACGCCGCAGGAGGCGATCAGACTCGAGGCACTTTACTCGCCAAGATTCGTTGCATGAATCAAAAAATGTGAACTTACCCCACAGGAGATTGGCGCCTTGACCGTCTAATCGAAATAATTTTCGAGATGGGCCGCAAAATAATTGGAAGATGGTAAGTTTCACACGAAGCATAGCAGGTAAACGTTTATACATATTTGTGTTCTTATATGAAAAAAATATACCGATATGAGGTAAGGTCCTACACGAACAAAAGTACACCAATATACAATATGAAATTTCCTACATGCAATACCAAGATTAAAAATGTTATGCATTACTATCTACTATCTACTTATCTTTATTAGTTATACTTTGAATATGAATACAAATGTGCGCCATATATACGAGTATAATATGATAAATCTATTTTTAATACTTTTTTTAATTCAGTACTCGTTGATTATTAACAAATTTAATATTGATTCACGTAATACGTTTATAAAAATGAATTCAATTTTTTTTACGTTTATCGAAAAATTAAAATTTCTTTTAGTATACAATAATTATAAATTGTATAAGAAATAAACTGCTAGAACTAATATATGTACGTGGATGTGCATAAATAATAAGTGCTGTGCTAAATGTTACATCGATAAACAAATTTTAATTGAAATTAAAAATATGTGTTTTGAACATAACCATGTGGAAGAAACTGTTTATAACAAATAAGTAATTCTTGTAAAAGGAAAATAGCAAACAGCATTGCTGAAAAACCATTAAAAATGATCAGACGAAAACTTATACTAACATGGAAACGAAAATAATTTATTAATGTTCGGTGTAAAATTAATCTCAAGAAATGTACAAAATGCTAGAGACTGATATTATCCAATGTCAAAGGAAGAAGTTCATATGGTTTTGAGATCAATGTGTATAAACACTAAAATATATAAGAATTTTAGTATTTAAAATGGTTATTTAAATGAGATTATTATATTTTTATGTAATTCTAATGGAGAGTTTTTAAAACAATTGGAAATAGTATATATGGATGGAACTTTTAATAATTACGATAAACAATTTTCACAACTCTATGTATACAATTCATGATTGAAAAATAATATTTATATTTCATAAATATTTTGCTTTCCATCGGATAGAACGTTAAAAATATATATTGAGCTATTAATAAAAAAATAAAATAAATATTGAAGTTGGAATAAAGCCGAAAAAATTTGGAGAGATGAAGTACAGAAAAATTGTGAGAGATTCCTTTAGATTCGGGTGCTGGAAAAAATGAAATATACAAACTCATTTAAAACATATTTTAACGGAGCCTATTGACCAATATGAAGCCGAGAATATATTGAGTGTGGATATGTTGTTTGTTATCGCTAAAAGTCTAGAGGAGCTATAATACGTACGAAAAACAACCGCAATACGTGAGAAATCATTGTTCGTGACATAAATTTAATACGTAGTTGAAAAAAATGAATTCGTTCATCGCATGCGTTCTTGAAGTGCACTCATACCCACGATTGATAGATGGACTATATACGATCGGCAAGTGGTGAATAGGGTAAAAATATTTTCGATTTCGTGATCAGTCGATAACGCGATTTATCATATTAACAGTAATTTTGTGTGGACCTGTACGGACCATATGTAACGTACTTCGATATAACTGTGGTACACACATTTATGAAGTATTATATTCTGTGGTATTACGTCCTCGTGCAGTGATAATTATAATCAATGATTGTAATCATTAGGCATTATTTGCGCACATTAACGTACCTACTACTTTTATCGGAATCCCGAAAACTCGTTATTATAACTCGCAACCACTTTATGAACGTTGGCGTACTTGGTTTTTGATTTTATAGAATTTTGTACCTATCAATAGTAGAGTATCGTCTGTAACAAGTTGACCATATAAGTCGTTCCGTCATTCTAATTTAAATCATCTTATTTTCAAATTAAAATATTGTCTATTACGAAAAAAAAATCGTGCACAGTCCAAAAGTTAAGTGGAAGTAATAGGATCAAGAAATATTTTTCTATACAGCCCTACATCGCGAGTATGTAGTATATCCTATGTACCGGTGGTTCGGCAATTTTTTATCTTTTCAAACTGAGCTCATCCGTACACCATGCATCTGTCCCTAACTGTCCCTAACTGCTACTCAGAACCGGCGTGAGGGTAAGGCAACTCAGTTGGTTGTCTAGGGTGCCGAAATTGATTTTCACAATTTTGCACATGTGTCAGTATTATTATTATTATTATTTTTTTTTTTTTTTAATATAAAATACCTAAAACTTTGTATTAAAATATTGATAATTATAATGATCATTTCGTTTAGCCATGTATTAATAAAATATAAGTATATTTTAAGTATATTTACTATGGTTTAGCATAGAATGTTTTATCATATAAGTTACTCTATAAATATAAAAATTCCCGAATATTTGTTATCGTTTAATCGGGATCGCGTCAAGCCATTATGACTCATGATAAAAAATTAGAGGATAACAAAATATGTACAAGTTGAGCATATTATATAATTTTTCCGTATTTTTGTCCACGAACAACATTTTTTTTCGAAGTATAATGTTATTACGAGTTGTTATATGAAAAAAGGTCAGTTGGCATTTTGGCCCGGGGCGTCATTTAGCCTTACGCCGGCCCTGCTATTACTACAACTTTTCTTTTTTTCTTTTTTCTTACCGTCTTACGAGAACCTTTGCTCCGTCTTCCCGCCGGGTCGCCTTATTTATTTAACTTAACAACTTTACAAATTATTTACATATTATAACATAACGTCAAACATTACGATACAGTACGAAGAGTACTGCTACAACTACTACATCTCGACATCCCCAATAAAAAGTGTCGTAACTCTTTTTTTTTCTGTTGAGTTAGCTACGCCATCTGTTAGCGCAATTTTTTCTCCCTAAGCCACAAAAACAACGGTATTTCAACTATAGCCGAAGATATTATAAAATATAATTATGTATAAATATTAAAATGTTGATTTCCCGGGAAAAAAGTCTTATCATGAGTTACCATTAAATTTAAACAAGATTATCAACGAAAACTTTGGTAACTTGAATATTCTATTTTTGGATTGCTGCTTGCTTACCTTTGTGGATTTTAGCTTTTAGAATAATAAATCACAATAATTATTGATAACAAGTAATGAATGTTTCATAATTTAACATTATTAAATTCAATATTGAGATATTATGTTATTAATTGTTAGAATATTAACAATATTTTGTTTATTTTACTTTTGAGATGGAATACACAATGAATAATATTATAATTAATGAATGCGAACAAAGCGTAAGTATTATTAAAATTTCTCAGATAGTTAAAACTATAATAAATTAGGTAATGCATCATTATATGCCATATTCCAAACCTGCCTACTTTCTTTATTTTAAATTATATACAATATATGGTGTTATGACTTATGAATATTATAAAATATTATACATATTATAATTATACTGAGTTTTCATAATAAAAAATTTGATTAACAAGACATTTCAATGGTTATTACGTCTTGACTTATTTTTTTAATTTATTTTTCAACGAAAATAGTCGTATCTCATAACTTTTTTTTAACCTATTTTTTATTGTCAACAAATAGTGTTATCTGAAAATAGAATAAGTGGATTTTAAGAAAGAACCTGAAAGATTACAAAAATAATTTTTAGATTTACAATTTTTGAAAATCAGAATATAATTTTATTTTTGAATGTTTATATTGTATTTCCTGAACATTTTGTAAAAATGAGTTACGACACTCTTCGTTGGGGACGTCGATCTACTACTACTAATATTACAACTACTATTACTACTACAACTACTACTGATATTGCTACTATTACTGCTATCAACTACTTTACTTAGTTACCGCTGCTGATGGTGACGCCATAGGCGCAACTGGGGGGAAGGGGACAATGTGGTTTTTAGTACCCCTGAGTTCAAATGTAGCACTCCTGTTTTTTTTTTCAGATCTATAAAGTCTATAGTAATTACAGTTGAATACAATTTTATTTTATTTTCAGCATTTCCAGTACCCCCAATGTTTGTGCTCTAATTGCCGTCTATATGGGTGTCGCTACTCGTAATCAACACTACGTCCGGGTGCGAACACGCGCTTGTGGGCCGAGAGTATCGCATGAAGAGAATATAATAAATCGGGATGATAAATCCGGAATGGAGAGATAACCCGATACCGCTGGTCGGTAACCGGAAGCGAAATCGAGGCGCGCGAGCATGTACTATTTTATAATTATACGCGTGTTGCTGCCGGGGCGCCGTGTAATTCACGTCGGCCAAACAAACAACCCAAATACAAATATTTTCATCGTATTGCACCCGCGTCACCCTGGTAAGCAGCTCCTGTTGTGTACGTGTTTCAACGTGTATACGGCGTTATGCGCGTGCATGCAGGTAACGACGGTCCGACGTGTTATAACATTTTAGGTCAGGTGTATTGCGGTACGAACACGGTAGTGGTTATCCGCATTCGCAGTGTGCGTACGTTCGGATTATTTTAGCGGACATGCAAATCATGCGGTTAGCTGTATAACAATAATAATAATATATTATACGTATTGTTTGGATGATATTATGTACAGAATGTTCCGTGAGTGTTTGCAGCATGAAAATCTCCCGCTTCGACGTGAGAAACGTTTGTCGGATAGAGTTTAGGATTTTTTTTTTTTTTGTATTTGTATTCTGCTCCGTTCTCCGCCGTTACGGAACAAAATGTGAAAACGCTATTCGATACGATGTTGTGAAAATATCGTGAGCTGCAAGCGTCCTTGCGTCACACCCCGTACATAAATTCGTCCGAACCATGATGCACCACGATATTGTATTTCAATATCGATATCGGATCAATTTTACCGATATAGATGTTACTATCGAATGTATTTCGAAATCGATATCGAGTTGTTGCAGTTTCTATTTTTTATAATGTGAACATTTTGTTTTTAAATCTTACAATTCCAAAAAAACGAATTCTGTCGATAAAACAAATATTGTTTTATTTTGTATTTTCATAAATTATATGCAAAGGTGGATTTAACTGTTATATGTAATAAAATTTTACTCCCTTAATTATTAAATATAATTGTACCTTATTTTATTTGAATTTTAAAACAATTTTTTGTCGATTTTAATTATTTAGTTTGCTTGGGAAAAATGTAATTATATGTCTACCAAATTTTAATGAAAACTTACATATGATCATTTTTATGAGACACCATTATTAAAACTATTGTTTGGACGATTAAGTGATTAAGTATACATTATATCATTATTTGTTTTTATATGGAATTTTCTTTTTTTCTTTTTTTTTTTATACGAATGATGTAATCCTAAATTGTATCATTTTAGACAGCTGCCTACTTTGCCTATGTGGAAATTTTAAAAATCCGCCTCTGATTATATCGATATTTCGTTCTTCAGTATCAATATCGTTTGTTTTTCGATATCATAATACGATATCAATATAAATGAAACGATATCGATAATTGAAAATATATCGTTGTGCAATACTAATACGTAATACGCGTGTAAAATGGTTAGATTAAAACTGTTTTATGTACACGTATTTATTTCACGTCTTGAACATGCACGTTCATGCACGTCCTTTCAGAAACTTATCGCGACGTAACGAGAAATGTAAGTACGATATGTACAATATTACACATGGTATCGGCTCCGGCACGACAGACACTTACCGATGAAGCGTTCCAAATCCCTCGAAGGAGAGTTCCGGAAGGCCAGGTAATTGTTTTCACCGGACACGCGTTCCATCTGATGGCAAAAAAAAATCATATTATTAATTTTTATTATTATAAGGCATTTTATACAAATGGATGACTGTGGACATAATCGTCCGTTACAAGTCGCGTGATTAAATTGTGTCTCAACGAAGTCGCGATTTTGTTAACTTTGTACATTTTTAATACAATTTTTAATTCGAAACCGTTCGTATTTTACAAATATAATAACACTCATTTATTTATTTATACACTATAATTTATATTATTATATGCTGAAGAAAATAATATATATTTATAAAGATATTGCTTATATTGTTGTAAACATAAATACACACACACACACACGCAGGCACGCAGTTTTTGTTCATCAGTTCATCGAACGGTCAAAAATATTTATGTGATTATATAATTTTTCGTTTTTATTTCGGTGTCCGTAAAAAAATTTATTACATTTCCATCGTGAATTTTTATAACTGACTGTAGTTATATAATATATCAACATTTATACCTGCATTTTTCGATTTTATAAAAAAAAAAATTATTCCTCTGAGTTATATATTCTGAGCCGACTCTACTACACTGTTTTATTGACACTAAATGTATAACATGCCCGACTACTTTTCTCGTACGTTTATTATAGCAGTTAGTCTTATGTATCACGTATTGTTTGAACGTGTTTACCCTACATATATTAATATCAAATGCAAACGTATTAAGTTTGATCACCGATGTCTGTTGATCATCAACAGCCAAGAGCCGAAATAAATGTGAAAGGTCAGCGTTCCCGTACATATAAGTACTAATATACTGTTTTTTTTTGAGTTTCTGAGTAAAACGTAGGTTGTATTATATTATTTATTTTGTATCATCGTGTCTGTGTCGAGTAAAGTAACTGTATGAAAATCTAACGATGTACGATCAACTTAACCATACTGCATTTTTAGTACCCGCAATGCCGATCTAATAACTCGCTGTATTCAAAAAGTCCATGTACTGTAAATAATACCATTATCATCGGAATAAATATTTGATCATTACATTTTACCGACCCTTGATATATATTGAATTAAATCAGACAAATCTTGAGAATTTTTATTATTTGGGCTTAAAAATAGTGTCTAGTCCATTCCTTTATTTTCTCCATACCCTTTTAATCTACATTTCTTAATCTAAATGGTTCACTCAATCATCTTCAAATGTCATGATGATGTAATCACAATTTTACTTTCACCGTTCTTAAACGTAGAGTCTAGTGGTATTTTCATCGAAAACACTATATGCTCATGAGAACTAGCCTTAACCTGATTTAATCGACTTATGGTTTTTTTTAAACCTAAACAGTGAAATATAAATATGAGGCTATGAGTGATCTTTTTTATTAGATTAAAAGAAAAACGATGATACTATCAAAAACATTTTTCGAGTAACAAGACTAGTATGATTAGCATTTATTTAGTATGCATATTTATTGGAAATGCAGTCTTACAGTATTTATAATTTTAATTTTCTTTAAACACGATTATTTAATACTACAAACTATTTCAGAAAATATGAATATAAATACTTCAATAATACAACAAACAATTTATAGAAATACATATATATATATAAACAAACACGCGTCAACTTATTAAACTCGATGTTTAAAATTAAAATTCCTCTTCCTTTTACCAAAAAAACGCGCCTCTTTATTTAAAAGAGAAAAAATAAAAATATAATTTTCCAATGAATATTTTAATAACTATTCGTTGAAATTGAAATATGAACAGAAATTAATATTTATACTTTTACAAAAGAAATAGTTCATACATGCATACGTTAATCTATTCATTCATACGAGCAAAATTGTAATGCATTATACTTATATATTTTTAATTATTGTTCAGTTTATAAAATTGAAAGAAGTTTAAATTATTTTTTAATATACTTTACATTGAAAGTATTGTAATTAATTTTTTTATTTGAATTGAGTTGTATATTAAGACAAAAATAAATAAGTCTATAAATAATAATGTATGTTATTTCTAGTACGACCAAAAAAAAAAATTTTAAATTTAAATTTAATTTAATTATACATTCACACAACTCAAATTAAATATACCTGTACATGTATATTCATTTTCTTTATTATTCTTTCATTATTCTTTATAATTACAACGAATCTGTGTTTTTCAAAAAACAAATATATTGTCATAGTAACATTTTTATAATGGAAAATTATGGAGTACAGATTGATAAAATAATTTTAATTTATGCAAACATTGAAAATAAGACGTATAAGAGACATTTAGAGACCACAGATTAAAATACTTCAATGCGACGCAATATCATCGTGTTACAGTACAGATGAATTATTTTTTAATATTCAAATTCGAATTCAGTTTTGCGTTTATAACATTTTTTGTTTGGTTAGTAACACATATTTATAAAATAAACATCATTATACTTTTAGGCCCTGTTAGAACAGCGAAAAAGTCTATTTTTTATGTAGAAATATTTAAGTATGTTATAGAAAATTTAAATACATTATACGGTATGTACGCATACATGTTATTACCGCTGAATATATTTGGTATCAGTTTATTTTTAATATGCCTGCATATAGGTACTTAATAACATTATTAATATTCGTTAGTCTTATAACACATAATGTGATGCGATTTTTTCATAGTACGAACTGAATGGAAACTATAACATTTTTAGACGTTTATAGTTTTGATATTTCAAAACACAATTATATTTTTATTAGTACACGATTTTTAATATTAAAAAATGAGCCGGACATAAATTTCATGGGTTCTTGTAAAATTATAGTTTGAGTTTTAATATTTTTTTATTTTTTAGTACCACACTTTTTTATCATTTGAAGTATATAGTTTTATTATACAATAGTAGCTATATAAATTCCTCTTCAATTTCAACTAAGTACCTACACACTCCAGTACGCGAGATAGATTGTGTTTATTCATATAGGCAGTTCTTCAAATTATTTTTTTTCCTTTATTCTTTTTCTGTATTGAAAAATGACAACTTGAAAAATGAATACCCGAACAATTGGACTAAAAATGTAACTGTATTACCTTATTATTTTAGCACAACAATATTTGCGATAAATAGTAAATATTATACTCATATAAATTCACATAAATATCATCACCAACATAAAACTGAGTATTAGTATATATTATATATTAGTCTAATATTAATTAGCACATTTTTTCAACTACCTTTACACTATACAGTATAAAGTTATTGAAACAATATCCTTAAAGTATAAATGTATTACTAACGAAATATTAGCCTTCGGCTATAAACATATTAAATAATACATTCGTTTATAAAAAAAAAAATTTTTTGTTTTCAAGATTCTGATTTATTCACTGTAATATAATAATAAAATATTTTATTTTGATTGTGTGATGAAGTATTTTGAATACCGTAAAGAAAATAATAAGAACTATAACAAAGAAAATAAATAAACACTGCAATATAAAATGATTTAAATTCAACGATGACTTTTGTACTTAGAAATTTAAAAATTACTCTATAACGTCTATAATTTTACTAAAATCGAAAAAATAACCATACGTTGATGGCTAAACATTAATTTTACATTAACTTGTTTAAGTGTTGGCGGTAGTTTTTGTTGGTTTTAAACCTTTACTTCAACACATGACGATTAATACAACGTCTAAACTAATTTATAACTGTTTGTTCACATAATATATGTAATAGTATATGTAATACATAATAGTATGTAAAACGTTGACTAAAAGGAAAAATATTCATTTTTAAATCACACAGTAAATTTATTAAATCAATTATTACTGTCAAGAGTTATTCACGATGTTACGAAGAGTGTTTATTTTATAAATATTTACCCGCATTCTATGAACTATGAAAAACAAATAAATATATAGGTATACTCAATGGTGTATTTTCACATTTTTTGTGGAGAGCGGGGTTTTAATTTTTCTTGAAAAATAAATGATTTTACAATATTATAGAAAATTCTTATAATGTATGAATTAATAATTATATTATTCTATTATTATTATAAATACAAAATAAGAGTTATTTAAAACCACTAATTAATTTTCTCTTTAACTGTACTTTCGTAGAAATTAATGACTTTTGTGTCTATTTTTTCTTCTAGGGAGATCTTTGAAGCTGAGGAACATTTTTTTGAAATCCACTATTAAGGGATCGTACGATTTATTTTACCTTGATGAGAAACTGAAAAATACAAATAAATATCTAACCCAATGGAACAGTCTATAAATAGAATAAAATTTATTTTTGTACTAATAGAATTTTAGTTTCATTTATTATCTAAAAACATTAAATAACAATGTACACTAGTTTTTTTATATTTAATTTATACAACAGTTTTCCACTACCCAGTATTAAAACATAGATTAATATTGGTGATAGGACGGCCTCTTAAAAATAACATATTACAATGTGAGAATACCAAAAGATTTAATAAAACTCTAGATCAATATATCTTTTAATTTTTGGACTGAATATTTATAAAACAATAAAAGTTATATTTTAAATTAAATCTTTTTATTTTCACGCGATGCCTACGTACTTAAAAATGTTAATATTAATTTAATGAAGTATCAAAACCCAAACAAATAAATACTAACTATATTTTTATACATTCCCATGTACATGATCATATAGTAAAATAAACAAATAACTATTAAGCTTTTTGTGCAATAATGTAATGTATAATAATATGTGTCATTTTAATAAAATCATAAATGATGGCAATTGAAAAATATTCAAAATATTTTGTCATGTCACCGAATAAAATGATAATTTATTTTATACCCATTTTATATCTGTAGTGTCAACTAAAATAATAATAATAATAATATTTGATCAACTGCGACGGGTATTCAAACATTTTGATAAATATCTTTATCTGATTAAATGATAAATAATGTGATATGACGTGTTAAAGCTATTACAGATTTACAAGCTTTAAAATTTTAAACAGACATACATTATTTTAAAATAGTTTTTTTGTGAAAACTTACATACAATGTGGTTTCGTAAACATTTCAAAATCTCTTAAACATGCACATATTTAAAAACTAATTATTGATACAAAAGAAAAGTAATAATGCTGAGATTTTATTGTGAATACAGAAGTATTAAATATTCAGCATTCATTAAGCATCCTCAGATATCTAATGAAATAGGTTAGAGTTTATTCTCCAGTTAATACATATATGTTTATGTGTTGTATAGTTCTAGAATAATCAGAATAATCGATGTCAACGATATATTAATTCATATCAAACTTAAGAATAGGTACATTCTGCTAAAACCAAATAAGAACGTTGATGATGACAATAAATTATAATCATTAGTAGTGATGAACAACCTTCTTAGTGTATATGTAATGGACAATGTAGATATTCGGATCATTATATACATTTCCCAGTCATTGTATAAGATGACCCCCATTTTTGGGCAGTTTGAAAATTATTCAAGAATTTTCTGTTGTCCGAGCATTATACAGAATGGCCAATTTATCAAGGGAAATATGAACTTAAAATAATATTGCCGTATTTTATGTTTAATAAAACATAATATAACAAAAATTTTTCATAAATTATTTTTTATTTATTTTATTATTTTTATATTTGTCCATTTCTGTTTTTATAAATATTTCTTTATTCTTGGAGTTAAGATTTTTTAGTTTGTTTGTACTTCGCAGTTTTACATACGTTTCAATTCCGACTTATTTTCATACACCGATGAACTGAAAGTAACTGATATTCATTTGTTAGGGATTTATTTTGATATAATAATAATATGTATGAAATTGGAATATCAAAAGGCCACCTTCCCAACTTATATATAAGCCGTAACTAATTTACAATACGTAAGGAGTCTTTGATTAAAGTTGAAAAAGTGCCACAATAAAATATTACTTTAAGGGAAGTGGCAAGGAAATAATCGAATTGGGTAGCCAGGAATATAATAGATATTCATGCTTACAAAAATGCAAATGTAAATCTATAGGACGCCTTTATACATCAAAATTCCATGGTAGTTATGTTGTAATAAAAAGCACTTGACTAAATACATTGATTGCGGGTTATTTTTTATTAGAATCTAAATCAAACGAAAAACGTATTGGTTTTATTATGAAGTTTTTATCTTTTCGCTTTTATTTTTCCGTCTATTTCATTTATTCTAATTTTAAATCTCCATATAACGCATTCCAAATATATATCTAATTAATAAGAAATATGATATGGAAAGATTGTTGAAGATTATTTTTTTGGTAGTTTCCCAGTGTATAGGAATACTGTACAATTTCGCTCATCAAGCGTTTACGTTACTTTAAACAAACAAAAAAATTAAAGAATTTTATAGCTGAACAATCTTATGTAAAGAGCCAACACTAAATCATTAACCTGATGTTAAAACATATTCAAGAGACTTAAAAGTTTGAAGTGTAGCAACACTAATTCATTTCACTTACTTTGACAATAAGGTTTTGTTTTTATTACGTTTTATTCAAATATTTTTAGATAAAATCATTACCAAGCCTTATGTTTGTAGACTAATTACCGTTATATTTTAACTGAAATTATTCTACTACATGATAATATATATATTTGAGTTTCAATTATTTTAATCATAAGCGATTAGAAATTTCACTATTATTTGAACCATTATCTGCATTCAAGCAGATTAATTTGACTCATAAGTAACAACAAAAAAAATTATCAAGTTTTTTTGTCTTTTTATATAAAATTATTTTTTATTATGCTACATACTACAATCTTATAAGCTTAGTTATTTTAATCGTTATTTTAAATCGGAGTTTAAATTACAAAATACTTTTTTTGTGATATATTTTTATAATTATTCAATTTTTCTCTAATATACCATACTTAAACTTACATCCAATTTCTGATTGATTAAATAATATTAGCTATACATAGTAATCCTTTTAATAAAAAATTTAAATAAACTTTCAATTCATTGTACGACGGATATCTTTATTCTTGTCTGAGCATATAATTTAAATTCTAAAATTATAATCTCAGAAGTATTTAGTATTATAATAGTATAATCATTTGCTTTACAGTTTTTCACGAAAAAACAGTTTATTAATACTCGTAATATATACAATGTATATATATGTTACGGTGAATGATGTAAACGTGGTAAAAGACGTCATTCCCCGGTAAATGACATCATTTACCTAAAAATTGGTAAACGTTGTAAATGCATTCTCCGGTTACTGTCGTCAATCACCAGTTTAATTGGAGAATGATGTTTAATACTTTTATAAACGAAAATCTCAACTAGCAATAACGTCGATAACCCGAGTAATAATGTGAGATAATCTTTTAGTTTATTAATTAGTACCGACGGGTATATTATAGCGAGTTTTATTTGCTATGAATGTGTGTTTTATAATATTATTTGTAAAAATTTGTGACAGAAATGACAGAATATGGGGTGTTGAAACACAAATATACACGAGCACAAATTTCTCCATGTAAAGAATAATTTCTAGAGCTAGATGAAGCCATGAAAAATTTAAAGACAGGGAAATAACATTAAGAGAAGCAGCAGGACATGGAATAGCTGGTCATCAAGGATTTAATCGATGCAACTGCAAAACTGGTTGTGGTACTAAAAAATGTGCTTGCAATGCAGTGGAAATGTTGTGCAGTTCAAAATTTCATAGTCACCAAAATTGTACAAATAAATAATTTGTAATATGCACGTATTTTATTATTTTATTATTTTTTTATTTTAACAATAAATCATTATTATAAATAGTACCCATAGTAAAAAAATCAGTGTATTATTTGAGATTTATCATCATTTACCACTAGTTTTGGTAAATGACATCAATGACCGGTGAGAGATGTACATTCGAATTTAAAATCTGGTTTTTTACATCATTTACCTACATAATCGAATCATTTTGGTAAAAGACGTCATTCACCGGAGAATGACGACATTCACCAATATTCATCTTTTACCGTAACATATATATTATACATACAAGATTGTTAGAAAATGTATTTTTGATTTAAATTAATTAATTATCAAGTGACTAATAAATACTTATTTAAAATTTTCAATCCCAATAGATGGAGAAATTATGATTGTGTATAATTTAAGCGGTCGCAATATATTTTCGTGCAATACTCAAATATTAGAAATAAAATGTATTATACAACTTAAGAAACTGTAAAATAAACGATTTACAAAATAAACATACTTTTCGGAATTATGTTAAAAGCGAACGAATCACACCACCGAGTACGTACGTTGTGTAATATGCGGTTTTTGAAGTTGTTGTCAATGTAAACGTCACTAAAGTATTTTACGTATTTTTCCGAGAAACAACTATTGCAGGCATTAATGCGTACAACGGACTCGCATTCGAATCGTTTGAAATCTTATTAATCTCTGAAATTAATTTAAAAATTCACAGAGAGAATTGCACGCGAAAGATAAATACGAACACTCATAAAAATTGTACATGCGCACGTACGCCACTCATTTTGTACGACAGTCGAGAGCCAGTAAAACCGGTCTAGCCTTAACTTCGACGGAAATACTATTCTTCGCAGCTCGATTAACTTTTGATTGTCAACGCTGAGAATCCGAGTGAATATATATAATTTATCATTACTCGCCCTGGTAGTCGTTGTTTAAAATTTTAAGCAACGCATTGTTTTTACAACTCGGTCGCCCGAGTATTTTTGTCACCGAACAATATTGTTAGAACGGCGAACACTTGGAACGGAATGAAAACACATGACAATTAAAATGCCCGTGTTGACATAGTGTTCGCTATTGTTTTATTTTCATTTTCCCTGGAAGTGAACTATCAGGCATAAAAACAAACGTCGCGCTATCTGGCTAATTCACTTGACCTCAAACATAAACGTGCAACATGACGAACGCAAAACGTGTATACGTACAACCGTCGGTCGGGGCCAATTTGGCAATAACATCTCACTCAACTTGTCGGATAATTACCCCATAGTATGCACTTGGACAGTAATAGTTTCGTCTCAAAATCAAAACGTTTATTCTTTGTATTTTAGAAATACCATTGCCTAATAGAAACCACTTGTGTCATGACTTGTATGTATATAATATGTATAGATATATACTCATACGTATACAGCACAACCGTTGTAGTACTTCAATATAATGCAGCCGACCGACGTAAACAATTCCCTAAGATTTCTGCCTTTTCGTAACAACATTTGTTTGTCCACACCGCATAATATCTCACTTGTGACGGCTTCTACTCGTCTCTATATGGCATACCACTACATAGTATTGTCTTTTGATGCGTGTAAAGATTTCTTTCGGGTTTGTAAACCCAAGGGAATAACATAAATGGATTGCGTTGAACCTCGATAACCATGGGTCTTAAATAAAAATAATAGATCTTAAATTCATTAAGAATTGTACGGAATGTTCATCAATAGTTTGCTATTAGGAAGGTATACTTACTCAACGCGAAAATCGTTATGGAACAACGAACGTTTGTTATCTTAGAATAAATTTAACACGATATTCGTATACTATCCAGACTTTAAGTTAAGAAAAATATCTAAAATGACTTTACAACTAATAAAATATAATAAAAATTCAATCCTTTTGTTTGATTGTCATTGTGAACATGCTGTTATGTTTTTTCGGTGATTTCTTAAGCTATTTTCGACCCCATAAAAGTATAAATTACGTATTCATTCGGTCGATTTAAATAAGAAAATATACAGAACTAAATAAAGTATTAGGGTATTTACAATAGAAATTAAAGGATAAAAAAATTGAAATAAGTATGAATGAACTCTAGATTGTCGTATTACAAATATGTAATTATAAACGAGACTTTATAATATCCAATCCAAATCTTAGCAATTCTAAAATTTCTATCTTCAAACTTGCTGACTACATAATAATATCTTTGATACAAACACAAATAGTTTGAATTTATATTGTTTTTATATGTTTTCAATATAAATATAATATTAATAAATGAAAACTAAATATTTCATGATAGTATAAGTATGGACTGTTCATTTTTAACAAATATGCGTTATCTATATTTATTTATTTAACGATAAACGGGTGAGACCCTTATTTAAATTAATACATTGAAAATAGCTTAGATAATAATAGTATAAAGTAATAGGGAAAAAAATACGAAATGAAGTTCACAATAAGTAATACAGAAAAATTATTAAATTTCATGAACGGATATGAGAAAGGAAGGATTCGTATTGGCGTAAGACATTAACCGTCTAATATGCTCATTGTACTTAAGTTAGATTCAGAGGTGGCTTTGTGGTTCACTGAACTACCAAAAAGTTTAGAGTGGGTTTCATTTTAATAGATAGGTACTTGATCTTGGCAACTGGCAACGGTAGGTAATATTAAATTGGTAATTTAATAAAAATTAGGTAAGTTTTTGTACCTAATATGATTTTTTGGTAGGTGGGTGGGTGGTATTAACTATACTTGAATTACCAACCGAAAAATGTCAAATCACTTATGGTTAAATTAGGTTAGGTCTAGGTGTTATAATGAGGAACACAGAAGGGAACGGCTGACCTAGATATGCGCTGAGGAACCTTAAAATGAAGTAAAGAGATGATGGCAGATGAATCAACTTTTTTACTCAATTGACCTTTAATGAAATGTATACCCGTTATTCTTTTACGCTCATCCAACAATGTTAAATTAAGTAAATTAGACACAGGTGTAAACAAGTAGTTCACATGAGATCTGCGACAAATGACTGGTGAACCTCAAAAATTGTTGATGTACCTTTTTAAACTGCGACAATTCGTCTGCAGTATGAGAATCCAATATAATCACACCATACTCAAGTATTGGGCGCACCAGTAAACATACAAATATCTTAATAGTTATTCCAGAATGGAAGTCTTTTGATAACCCCATAGTAAATCCAAAAGTTTTAGGATCCTTACAACAAAAATAATTAAAATGGGAACTTGGGACTATAGTTAAATTTGAATCCTAAGGCCAATATAGCATTGTCCACAACACGCGTAATATATGACTCACCAAGACGGTGGTCCAATCGATTGGAGAATGAATTCTGTTAAAGTTAAAATCTTGCATTTAGAAAAGTTTAGGGTTAAACCTAACTGCCCAAGCCAATTGGAAAATCTATTGAGATTATCTTGAAGTTTAAGACAATGAACAATTGTATGTACACGACTTTAAAGTTTAATATCGTCCGCGAAGCATAGAGGATAACATCAATGATTGACAATGAATACTAATCAAAAATATGAAAAATTATAAAGGAGAGTGATGGTCTCCCTAGGGAGCACCGGACGTAGCCAAAAATATAACTTATACAATTATATTCCTTAGATTCGTTCAAATCTCTTCAAGCCAAATATTTAGGTACATAACACAAATAATTCGCCGAAACTTCATTGAAATATTAAATTGGTTATTGAATAATAATTGTACATAGCATTTCATAGTTAACAATAAAAGGTGGAAAACGCTGATGGTTAATTTTTAATTTAACAGATGAATTGTACGCACTAAACCCCCGTGGTCCGCTACAACATAAATACAAATATATATACTATAAAAATAAAAGTTAAATATTAACCTTTACATATTGATTTATTCTAATTATTACACATTCAATTAAAACTCGTTAATATTTATTAAATCATTGCATAACAAAGTCAATCAATTAATAACATTTTTTTTTTTATAATTGTTAGAGTAAATATTAATTTATACTGTTAAACTAATATTTAAAAAATCATAAAAATGTTACTTTATCGACGATTTATCAATATGATGACATACATGTACACAAATAAGATCAATTATGATTGTTATGAAAAGTCGAAGCCTATTCGATAAAATAAAGAATTATGTTGGCAAAATATTAATTTTTATCTAACACAAATTTTACTCGAATAAAACAAATGCTATATCATAATGTATTTATGATTAATTTTATTTAATTTTAAAGAACATAATTTATATCTTTTGAAATTTAATTTCGTGCAATGTTAATTTGTCCGGATGAAATAATTTTGTATTTATATTATTTACATCTTTGTTAATACTTATCCAAGTTTTTTACTGTCAAGTGCCCGTTGTTAATTTTTTAAACCTCAATTTAATATCAATATTTTTTCAAACAATCTAATTTAATTAAACTTTCTACTTGGATAACATTTACAGAAAAGTAAAAGATTTATGGTACAATAATCAAATAAATTTATTGTATCCCACCTTAATTTACGGTCTACCGGGGTTTATCAAGCCTCACGTGTCATTGTTGGGCTATGCTTCGCTTAACATGATCTTCGAGTTGAACGCATTTTTGTATGTTACTATGCGTAAACGATTCGGCTTTTTAGAAATTAGCAATATTGCTCCATCGATCGACAATAAGATTACGAAAAAATAAATAGCTATAGTCAAAGAAAATTTTCAATGCCAATATATTATCATATTATTTCCATTTGGTAAAAAAGTATGTTAAAATTATCCTTTACATAGTGTTATGGTTATGGCACTCGAATAATTGAATCCACAACATTTTGAGAATCATGAAAAACCGGGATAATAAATATAAAATCCAAAATGTAGTATTATATTAAATGGGTAAAGTAAATTCTACCTAAAAATATAAAATAAATACGCGGTATTATACGTAAATATAATATTTTATAACCATATTAAATATCTATCATATTACTTATAAATCTACATACGCATCAGCATCTGGTTAACGCTACAGATAATATTTTGAAAATATAATAATAATTATTTTGAAATGTTAATGCGTACTTAACTCCAAATTTTAGATCCACATTGACCACAAAGCTTAACAAAGCTCATCAAAGACGTACTACTTTAAATAATATGGCATGTTTTTGTAGTTAAATGTCAAATTGAAAATACTACAAAACAATTCGTTTCCCTCAAAAAGGGGTATGCACTGTAGTTTGTGGTACACAACATGAGATGAAATTTTCAACGAAAAATAATATATTATAATATATATATATATATATATATATATATATATAATATATTCTATTGTGAACATCAGCAGTACTTACCTTTATTTATTTATCATTAAAATAATTCAGCATAAATCATAATATGATATTATGAAATACGAATATTGTATATTAATATAATAATATTAATCTTCAACACAACGTATCTTGATTATATATGCGTGATATAATCACGCATTCAAAATATAAAATGGACAAACACATAAATGCAATATTCATTCATATGTGGAAAATACACCACATTTGAATACAATTACAACTCGTATTTTGACATGAAATAATGTGATATATAATTAGAATTTATTTAAATACAATTTAAATTATTCTCTAAAATAAAATTGATAAATATTGTAGTATTTGACATGTTCATTCGTAGTAGTATTAACATATAAACAACAAAATATAAATGAACTAATGGAATAAATTCATTCGAAAAATCGTTGACAAAGTAACCAAATTATTAAAAAATACAGACAATGCTGTTAGACATATAAAAAAAAAAAGAAATTTTATATATTAATTACAATACGATAATGATTCAGTTTTATGTAATTTTAAAATTATTACCCACCCAATTTACGTACTCGGAAAATATTAATTACTTATAATGACGAATCTATAACTTTTTATCTCATTACTCAATTTATGTACTTAATAGAAATGATTACTTAGGAAAATATAAACATGACTTAATGGTAAACACGAGTATACGACTATTATGAATATAAATATTCAGAACTACGTACAAGTCCGAAAAATCACTTAATTTTACAACTTTTATGAGCAAGTAATACTAAAATAAGTACTTTCGGTTAAATAGCAATTCATTTTGTACACACTTTTAAATATTATGTATGCGATTACATTGAATGGTTAGTACAATCTAGAATACAAATTCACCCAAAAATGTACGCGAAATTCTTGAAGCATCTTTAAAATATTTTTCAAAACAAAATGTACTCAATTGTAAAACTAATAATGATCTCTCAGAACCCAAATATTTTTATCAATATTAATATTAATATGTTATTGATGTATTATAAAACTAATAATTTAATCAATTTCTAGTGGTATACATAGTAACATAAGTAAACGCTGAGAATATTATATTTTATTTCATTCGTTTTAAAAGTAATCACATTTCTAAGTAATATTACCTATTAGCCAGATGGCTAATAGCATTTTAAAAAACGCCTAGGAGTTGGAATTATATCTATGTATAAACATCATGCTTTGCGACTGATCACTTTTTAGTATGACCAATTTATATATTAGGACAACAATTATTGATTTAATTCAACTAATTGAATGTTGATTTTTTTTTTCACGCCTACGAATAAGTTAGGTAGCTTTGATTAAAAAGCGGATTAAACAATTTACAATAAGTGATATTGAATTACCTACACGCATTAACTTAAGTTAAATTATAATTTATTTATCAACCATTTATAGAACAATTTCATGTATTAATAACAAAATGCTTACACCAACTTATTTTAATTTAAAGTATGATTATTCTTTAATGAATATGTTGAATGTAAGTATTTTATAGCCAAAAAATAATTAAACGTATAAAAAATGTAGATAAAATATAAATCCTTATGCACATATTTTACACAAATATCTGCTTCAAATAAAATATTTTTACTCCAATCAGACATATCTATTATTTATTAATTTTTATTAAAAATATATGTGATATTTTATATTATTACATGAATATCAATATAAAAAAAAAAATATAGAGAGAAAATAGCAGTCATTCGAAATTTGAAAACGTTTATCAGTGAAATATTTTATGTGAAAAAAATTAGTAATTTAGATTCATGAACTTGATCATTGGTAAGAATTAAGATCTGTTATTTATACTTATTTTCCTACTAAAATGTATTAAAGTTATATATATTATATAATTTAAAATTTAAATATACTATAAACTGATTTTTGAAAAATTAAGTAGGATAGAAATATAAAAACTACCCAAATTAAACTTTTATTATTCGAACTATTTAACGAAAAATTCCTTGTAAAATATCCTTCGGGAGGTAAATATTTTATTTTCTGTATTTATAAAGTATAATCAATAATTCAACCACCTGTAGATTGAATCAAATTATAATATTATGATGAAATCTTATTGAATATCTCGATGAGTTTTCTTTTATGTACAAAAAAATGTTGAGATGAGCGTCTGAGAATTTATAAATTAATAAAAGCATGTAAACTACGAAAAAATGACGGGTTTGGATCAAAATTTTCAGCTGCGATATCACGTAATAGAAATCGCTAAAATATTTTGAAATTTAAATTATTCTAAGGAGTTTGATATATCACTTACAATTGACATAACTAATGTAGTTGAATTGAAATTGTTTACACCCGAGATAAAATGTTTTATATTTTTGTAATATTTATATTTATAATTAATTTGTATTTCTTCTTCTTATCCTCCTTAACCTTTTTCCTAATTATTTGGGGTCGGCCACGCTTGTTCTAAACCTCCACTTGTCTCAATTTTCTAAATCCTTTACGCACAAACTAACGGCCTTTATATCATTCTTACTCGTATCCAACCATTTATTTTTTGATCTTCCTCTTCCTCTTTTCTCTTCAACATTCATTTTCATAAAAACACTTACTGCATTTGCTTCATCTCATCTCATTACATGCACAAACTATCTCAGTCTATTTTTTCTCATCTTGTCCACTATAGACGCTACACCAATACTACCTTTCACATATTCGTTCCTAATTATATATTCTCTTGTCAAACTACTCATCAATCTAAGCATTCTCATTTTCACAACACTCATACCCTATTCTATTTTCCTTTCAACCACCAAAATTCTGAACCATATAGCATAGTTGGTCTCACTATACCTTTTATCTTCATTGGAATTCTCTTATCACATAAAACGCCCGACGCTTTTCTCCATTTCATCCATTTATAATTAATCTATATTTATATACAGATAATTTCATTAATACAAAACAATAGAATTTATAGAAATAAATAAATGGAAAAACTATAATGTTTTATTTTACTTTTCCCGTTTGGTAGTTATGTTTAATTATTTAAATAACATATCAAATGCAACTTAGTTGCAGTGGCGCAACTACGGGGATGCTATAAGGTATTGTATAAAGTACCTAACCTAACTACTCCCAACTTTACTTTAAGCAACCCTAAGATTTATCTTTGTAATTTAAAATATTTATAGTCTTAACAATGTAATTTTATTTTTTAAGATGTCATAACTAGTCATTTTTTCTTATCTCCTATATAGATTATATCATATTATTTTTTGTATAGGTAGTGAATAAGTAATATTAACATTGGGAATGCCGAAATTATTATTAACAGTGTCATTGAGTCATTTCAAAATATGAGAACAAATAAAACATTCTCATAATTGTGAAACAAATAATATACCATTAGAAGTATCTCGCCTTGGTGAGTTTGATTCTTTTTTTTAGTTAAAATTATAAACATTTAAAGTTAATATCTGAAGAAAAAAAAATGTATGTATCAAAACGAAAAGGAACTCAGCCAAATAATTTTATAAATTCCTATTTGGAAACGACTACTATTACTACTATTAGTAGGTACTGAAGCTAATTATGAAGAACAAGAAGTGCCAGAAACTTATTGGATGCATACTATTTATTTTCCAATTATTGATACAATTATTAATAATTTAAAGTTTAGATTTTTAAATGAAAATTTTCAGATGTCAAAAGTCAATGATCATTTCACGAATTATGAATTATGAAAATAACCGATATTTTATTCAGCTATATATTAAATAAGTTATTTAGTACCTAATGTAATAAAATTATTTAATTTTAGAAAAGTTTTATAATATTCTATGATTTCAGGACTTAATAAATTCAAACACGGAGTGCTTAAAAGGAGAAATGCTTGTAGGAAAAAACGGTACAGATAACTTAAAAAAATGATAAATAAATAAAGCAGGATGCATTAACCATTCCGGTTAGTTCTACATGAGTGTGGTTTTTCTTCCATGAGAAGATTAAAGAATTGGATGAAAACTAGTATGGTACAACAGTCTTAGACTTACTTAAGTATAATTAACATTAAAAGAGATTTTGCAAACAAAATTGTTCCAAAAGAAATACTGAACACATTTGCTATTATTGGTAGAAGATAATGTTTAATATTTTAATAATTAAATATAATAAAATACAATTATTAAAAATAAAATGTGTAAACATCTTTTAGTATTTTGGATATAATTAAAGTATTAATAAAATATTTAAAAATTGTAATGTCGGGTGTATGGGGGGCGAAGCCCCACGCTGCGGTTTTAGGGTTTAACTATTGTAGCACCCCCAATTTTGAACTGTAGTTGCGCCACTACTTAATTGATAATTGACATTTAAATGAGTAGAAAATAAATTTCATAGTTAACTAAATAATCAATAAATGATAAACAGTTGTAAATTTTCGTATTCATTATATTTGTAATTATATCATCGATAACAATATTTATACCACCTCCCTAATTATGACCCCGCAAGTGTTCAATACACAATCCTCCTTTTTATTTTGAAAACGATTCTATTTATAGTCTCTTAATCGAATCATCATTTTATAATCGTTCACAATTAAGTATGCAATTAATTTTCATCAATTACTCTTAACACATTCATTGTATATTTGCATATTTCACAGGGATGACTGGAATGTGAGCCCCCACATACCTTTCCTTTATTCCTTTCCGCCGGCTTGTCGTGTGAACAACAATACCTGGTTATTGCTAATACTGGCGCTAGTATTTTAAATATTATTATTGGAAAACAGTTGAAACACGCGGACTTGCGACCTCCTGTGAATAGCAGGAAAGAATTTCGTGAAGAAATCTATAGTTGTGCTGTAAACGGATCACCGCTGCGTTAACATTTTATTATGATAACCATATTAGGGCAGTGTTTTTCAAGCTGCAGGCCGTGAGAACTTTTTTGAATTGTATAGACTCTAAGAAATTTATGATTTTTAAAACATAAATTATATAAGTATTAAGTATGTAGCTATTATAAATTCCGAAAAATACCAACAAATTTTAAAATTATTATTTACTATAACGTAATGAGTTCCTGTAATAATAGTTATCAAATTTTATTTTTAAAACTAATTTTTAATCTTGAAAATAAACCATGTAGGTCGCGATAAATGTTCAGGAATTAATATGGATCGTGGTCCTAAAAATATTGAGAACTACTGATTCAGAGTGATTAGAAAGTCGTGTACCTACAATATTCCGTCAACATCGATCAATGCATAACATAACTTAGTTATTATGTGTGATTAATGCAGGCTGGTTAAACAAAAACTACCAGGGGCGGATAGAGCCGCCGGGACAAGGGGATATTCCCGGTAGGCCGCTGCTTATATTGACGAAAATGAGCCGATGAAAAATATTACTACTAATACTATTATACATTTACATATATACAAATAAAAGTAAATAAATATAATACTGATAATATATATTTAAATCTATAAATATGCATAGTAAATTCCTTTAAAATGAAGAAGAAAAAAAAAGTATTTACAGTAGGGTTACATAATTTTAAATGTAATTTTTTTTATGTATTATTTTAATCGAATGATCAAAAATTTTATTTAAAATTTCAAGTGCAAACTTTTTTTTCTTTAATGCATATTTAAACATATTGGTGCTTATACTTGTGCATGTTAAAGATCTTTTAGCGCATATTTGATTGGTTTTTAATGCATATATTTCCGTGCTATAATGATAACTGATCGTTCAGATTTAAATTATCATATATAGTCACTAATAAAAAAAAACCCCACGGCAAAGTTGATTGCTGATATATCATGATTTTCCACAATAATTATACGCGAACTATGTAAATAGTATAATATTGCTAAAATGTTGTATAACTAGGTATGCTTCAAAACGAATTAAAAAGAAAAGGAGGCGCAGAAGAGATAAAAATCATAGAGTTGTTAGAAGAAAGTAAAACATGTGTAAAATTGGATAGTATATTATATTTTATAATTTTAAATATTATTTAAGAACGTCGAAAAAAAAGGTGGTGATTGCCGGGTTAGTTCTCTCAAAGTTGAGGTAATTGTTTAGTTAGAACTTGGATATAGGTAATCATGCGGGCGGCTGTATTCTATTTTCCCCGGGCTGGTCAAATTATGCCTATCCGCCCCTGATAACTACACCTACCGATCACCATTCACCAAATTACCAATCTACCAATCACCTGCCGAAATCGTTTTACATCGATCCATCAAATTCACACAACCGATGTAGCTACAATAATACGACCGGCACCGCGATGAATAAATAAATACAAAAGTATTTATTACCGTAAATTACGCGGTTCATTAAGGTCAACCGAAAATATTTAGATAGTCGTCGTCGTTGAATTCGAAGTCATCGCTGGTAAACGGTAAATTAAATTCTTACCGACCCATGTGGCCCCGTCTAGAACCAGATGACGATCAAGCATAGCCAGCGCATGAGTACAATCGACGGCTGCTGGTGCAAACCATTTGCACACATCACACCTTTTTTGTAACGCATTTGCGCCCAAAATCATAACCCATTTGCGGCCGAAATATTTTTAATAAAAATGTATTAAACTCGTACAACGTTGCCAAACTGTACTTTGGAATACTACCAATATCTTTTAAAGTTAATACTATTGTACATATTATTTATCAGTTTTAACTATTTTTAATTTTTACGTTACATTCTCTTGTATGCGTACTGCAACTTTACACAAACTACAAATTCTTAACTATAATATGATACGTGAGTTGCGAGTATAAAAATGGATTTTACTATAATAAATCAGGGTTTGAAACCGCTCCCGGAAAAATTAGTCACCGGGTCTAAAAAACCCGGAAATTTTTTCGAAACCAGTTGCCGGTCTTCGTGGTTTTTAAAAATAGCGGTAATCGATTCCCGGTGACCAAAATAACTATAACAAATGAGCCAAATTATCTGTTTGGAAGCAGTTTTAAATCATCAAACGTACGGATAACCACTTTTAAACCGGATTTCGTTCAACAGCCGATTTTCTTTTATTGAATTTAAATCTTAAGTACTCTTAACAAACCCTTTATGCTTGCTGTAGTTGTGTGGCTGTAGGTAAGAAAAATAAAATAAAAGAAAATACTACATAACTATATAAGTAAGTATACTTTCTTTAGTATCTTTTTCTTCTTCAAGATACATAAAAAACTTAAGAATATAAAATAAATGATAACAGTTTGATAAACATGAAAATAATTTAAATACAAAACATTCTATTCTAATCATAGTTCAAACTTAACACTTGGAAAACTTAAAATAATTAATAAAAAAATTAATCTGTGTATTCCATAGTGTATCACTGTAAAATATATACTAATAAAAATATTAAATATTAAACTTAAAAAACATATTAAATTTCCGTACCCATCTTATTTGCTCAAATAATAATGATTTCATTGAGTAAATCAGATGACAATGATGATTTTAGGTCACTACATATAAACTTGAGCCCAGATAATGTACGTTCTACGGTTACTTATAAAACAGTTCAATCTTAAATAATTTAATAATATTTAATTATACGAGTACAGCTAAATGCCTACTAATAATTACTTTAAAAATATAATATACTAATCTACTTAATTTAAGTATTTATCAAGATAAAAATAATCTATATCATAAATCACAATGGCAACGTTTTAAGAGAAATGGGCGCATATGAGCTATAAATCACCAGGTAGTACTTTATCTTTCGGGTGCATCTATTCACATCCTACGGGGCGCAAATGTACTACTCTAGGGCGCAAATAGGCTGTAGCCATGGCTGCATACTACTTGCGTCCCCTAAAAAGGTATATTTTTCCAGGTAGTAAATTCAACAGGTAACTTGCGTTCCGTTTTGGGGATGCAACTCGACCATATTATTCTTCTTGCCTGCTATAATAGTCATGACCGAGATACGTCCATAAACATTATGCATTACAATAATCATGTATGTATAAATTGAGTATATGGTATAATATCTGCAACTATCAATAAATTAATATTATCAGCTATTATAGAGTTTCAGTGTGATCAAATTAATTACGACAATATCCGGTTGTCGCCAAACATGTCCCAAACCGTATTTATAAACCCGAATGCTTTGAAAAAACTTTAAATGTGTTTAATCACTTGTAATACTTATTTTATGCTATGTTTATGACTTATTTGTGTTGGGACGCAACTTGGCGTTCTCAAAAGGTACTCTTGGATGCAAATAGGCTATGATCTTTTTTGAGTCTTTTTTGGTGGGACGCAAATTACCTACGGATAATAATCTCGGAAGCAAGTAGTATGCACCGCGATTGACTTCATTCGCGTATTCCGCCGTAAGCAAATGTTTTCCGCGCAACGGAAGGACTCCGTGTAAACAACACTATACAATGACGTATATCTGAACGGATGGTCCGAGGAGAAAGTGAATTTTTGTTTACGAATACAACCGTTAGAAATAACGTCGTGTACATTTTTTATGAATAATACAGCTTCATATTATCTAAATCATAAATTGTTTATCATCTAGAAATCGAGTTATCATTTAAAACGATACAACAATAAATGATATCTTACGGGCTTTGAGAAAAAATCCGAGCTAAGATTAAACAGAATAATATTATAATTGACTTGTCGATAATTGCGAACGTTCTGGATCGTAAATATTTTTGTATACAACATTTATTGATAATCCAATGATAATTCTCAAAACAAAGTTAGCCCAGGATAAAATTACTAGGTGAAGTGATAATGATCACTTTTCCTTAAATGACCACCTAAATTGATTTAAACTGTGAAATATATCAATTATTTAGTCTTTTAGATTGATAAATATATGATAATTTACGACATTTCAAAACTTCTATGCAATAAAAATATTTATATATTATTACTAATTTATTAATTACTATTTATATATTATATTACTTATATTCCTATATTTAAAATAAAGCGTATGATATGGTATGGAGAACTAGAGTCCTTAAACTCATACAAAATAGTGGAATAAACGGTAAAATGTTCTTATTCCTGCAAAATTTCCTAAAAACCCGAACAATTCAAGTCAGAGCTCACGCTGAACTATCAAAAATCCACCAAACAGAAAACGGACTCCCTCAAGGATCAATTATTAGTGTCACAATGTTTTTATTCGCCATCAATGATATTTTCACCAATATACCTAAACCCACGAAACACTTACTATTCGCCGACGACTGTCATATATACTGCAGAGGATAAAACACCAAAACGACAGTAGAAATATTGCAAAATTCTCTATATACACTACAAAATTGGTGTCACATGAATCTAGCCTCAAATTTTCCGCTGGAAAAATTCAGTGTTACTTTTGGTATCAATCATAAAAGTAACATCCAATTATACCTCGAAAACTCCTTGATACCCATTTGTGAAACAATCCGCGTGATTGGAATGACATTTGATAACAAACTTAAATGGACCCCATACTTAAAAAAACTTAAAAGCACTTGTAAAATCCGAATGAACATCTTAAAATCTCTTTCCCATCATACATGGGGTGCCAACACGAAATCACTTATCACAATCGACAAATCTCTTATATTATCACAAATACAGTAGGTTCTCAAATTTATATCACAGCCGAAAAAAATCTTTTACAAACATTAGATCCAATTCATACCGAGGGGATTCGTCTATCAATAGGAGCTTTCAGAACCAGCCCCACTGACAGCATCCTATGCTACGCTGGAGAACTCCCCTTTAACTTACTCAAAGAAAAAGACCTTCTATACTACGGAATAAAAAGAAATAGAACTCCTGACCATATAGGGTATAATAACATTTTCAATAAAAAAACCCTCAAACAAAACAATTTCAATAAGGAACCCCACACTATCCATTCATGACATCTTCACCCAACTGAGCAACAAACTCAACGTACACACATCTGTAATAAACAAAATCACACACCCAAATCATCCCCCTTAGCTTTGGCAAATCAAAGTTAATACCGAGCTTCTGCTACAAAATAAACATGACACAAACCCAAATATTATCATCTCTAATTTCTATGAAATCATACAAGACAAATTTCCACACTACTCAAAAATATATACTGACGCATCTAAATCCGCAGAAGGCGTTGGCTTTGCAATCACTCAACACAATATCATACTCATGCACAAACTCCCTCCTGAAACCTGTATATTCTCAGCTGAATCGCTAGCCATCTATGAAGCAATTACATTAGCGAATACAGTCACCTCTAATCACATTTTAATTTTAAGTGACTCACTCAGTTCTCTTCTTGCTCTTCAAAATCCCTTACCTTCAAATTAAATTATCCAAAATATACAACAAATATTAAAATCAACCAAAAAATATATCGAATTTATGTGGGTACCTTCACACGTTGGTATAACTGGCAACGAAATAACTGACAAGGCAGCTGATCTTGTAACCAGAATCATTCCCCACCCCTCACTACCTCACCAGACGACAAGAAATTGCTATCACCAGATGTAGGATCGGACACACCTTTGCAACCCATTCATTCCTCATCAGCAAAAATCTCCCACCCATTTGTGACAAATGCCACACCGATCTTTCAGTCCATCACATCATCCAAGTTTGTATGAAGTACCGGGACATAAGTACCAAACTCGCTATACCACCAAACAAAGAAGAAGCCCTCAATGAAAAAAACATCAGCAAAATTATCTCATTTCTAACCAAAATCAACTACATTAACAAACTCTAATATTATAAAAACTTTCTTTAGTCTCTAAGTTACAATACATATAATTTGTTATTTAGTCTAATTAATTAATTTTCTTTTTTTCATTTATTCTATCATTTGTATCTAAACTACTTTAGGCTAATAACCTACGATTCTGAAGTCTATTTCTAATGAAAAAAAAAAATACTTACTCGATAAGTAAATAGATTAAATTAGAAGCCGATGTAACGTTAAATTGATATTATAATAATTAATTACCAAATACATGAGTCACATTATTAATAGAAATGAATTAGTTCGTTAATTATTAATTTTAATTAAGCAATGAGCTTATAAGTAATTAATTTTTATTGCATATTATATGAAAGTAATTTAAAGAAGATTGAATTAAATGTAAATATTTTTTATGTTTACTAACAATGAATAAATCTGTTTATTTGACTTACGTAATTTATAATTTATAATTATATTTAGTCTTGATATTAGTGATGACATACGCAATTCATGCAAAATCAAAACTCATTTTAATATTTGTCATTATAATTACATAATTTCAATTTACGCTCAATTTTTATATAATTTATACATAATATTATTGTATAATCTTACTATTACTTTTACTGTTATGTTATACTTTTCAACATGTTAAATTGATTTTCCACTTATTTTATTTTAAAATGAAGCGTTGAAAACAAATCAACAAGAGTCATGTAATGAATGCTAAAAATACAACAATAAAAATATAATTATGTATTCGTGTATAATACTTATAAACAATATTTAAACGTACGTTAAAATACAAAATGTGTGTCATTATTTGTATTTAAATACGTGTATAGTTTTATACGTGAGGTTTTTTTTTTTTTAATAACTGTGCAAGACCGTATTTTTTCTATAACGGCTTTCATTACAGTATTTTACAGTAAGTTTTAGAACTCTATAACAACCAACGGCACTATCTATAGTTTTTGCACTTCTTAATGATAATTTTAGTCATTTCAATTACCATTTAAATTCTACGGACAAGAGTAAAATTATCATTTGATTGGATTACGATAATTAAGTTTCCGTCTTCGTGACGATCTAGAAAAGGTAAAAAGGCTAATTTATGTCTACTAAATGTATAAATTGATTGCTTTTATTTAGATTAACACGTCGGCACGTTTACGGAACCTCTTCACATAATTAGTAAGGAGATGAAAGAGTAAATAAACTAATACTAAGTAATATTGATGTTTCTTTTTAATGAACAGTAATTGCGGTTATATTGAATAAATGCAGTAAGACGTTTAACTGAATTGAGAATTTAAAAAAAAAAATATATCTATTATTCTCAAATATATTCTATAAACGTAATATACAAATTGTTTTATGGCTTCAATAAATATAAAGTTCAGATCTATATTGTGTTACATAATTTGAAAAAATTAACAATGGGAAAATATTTTTTAAAAACAAAAATTCAACAATAAATAATAAGATACATTGCGTTTTATGGACTATAAGCATAAATGGAAATGGAATATACACTAACAAATATTTAAAGGCTCGAACCCACAATTGCTCTAAGATTTTAAGGGTTTTAAGTTCAATAATTATGTTGTTCAATATCATATAAATGGCCTCATAAAAATATATGCATGATCTATCAAACGTTTATCAAAAAAAAAATAACAATTTTAATTTACATATAACTTATATTTACATATAACTTTCTCAAAGATAGTTTATCAAAAACATATCCATTCAAATACGCCACAACATAGTATGTATAATATATATCTCTTCTTTCATTTTTAGTGGATTGAGTTACTTTTTTTCATTGCATAAAATATTTAAGTTTTTTTTAAATATGCTAGACGACATATGGTAATTTGATAAGGTTTTTGATTACAAATTTGATTTAATTTTTGTAAAATTAGTTTTAACTTCATTTTCTGTGCTTTTCAATTTCTCAAGTTTCTCAAAAATACGTAGGAATGAGTATTGAATACTGATAAGATTTTTAATTTCTTTAATATAGTTCATAATTTTATTCAAAAGATAAAAATGTATAGAGTTGTACATATTAGAATCTTCGATATAAAATTCAACAAAGTCGTTATTCTATCTTAACGTTGATCATTGTGTTAAAAGAAAAATGTTTATCTTTTGACTTTTTGATCCTTTTAGTCACAGAAAAGTATATTTTAATGTAGGTAAATACGTTATGCTTGTTTGACAACTATGATGAATGATTCAGTGAAATATTATATGCTTACTTCTTGTCATTTTAAATTATAATTCATTATCTATTGAATTGATAATATTAATTGTAAACCACTTTGAGATTATTTAATTATTAACTACAAAAAATAAAAATAAGCCCAACAACAAAAGAAAAATTTGTACTATAAATTTATACTACATTATACTTATTTATACTATAGTTTAATTATTTTTCTTTGGATTAAAATGGCGTAGTAGCTGTTAAGCTATGAATATATTACTAAAATAAAAAATGGTTTATAATTTATAGTAATTATCATTAAACATTAATTTAATTTAAATATCCTTGAATGTTCAAATTTTAATATAATTCCTGACGAAAAAAAAATTAAATATTAAATATTTCCATTCATGAATTTAAAATAATATAACAATGTAAATTAATCTTTAATTTTTAATCTTTAATCTTTAATAACTTTGAAAATTCTAGTTTTTTATTTCTAAAGGATTAAACTGCTATGATGAAGTTATTAAAACATTAAATATGCATCGAAATCATATTACACTTAACTATTATTATACAAATTATTTTTGTAATACCGATGAAGCCTAACATAATATATTAATATTGAATGAAAACTTAAGTCAGAGAAGATATATATTTTTATTTTATTCATATAACAAATGTATAAATTAAACTTTAATTATTAAAACTTACTTTATTTTTATTATTTAACTTTAATTATTTTTTTTTAATTTATTATTGTTAATTAATTAATAATTATAATTATTTATAATTATCGAACATTATTTAAAATTATAAAATATTATCTATTGATAACTTGTATTTTTAGTTCATAGTTTCAATGTTTTTTTTCGGGAACTTAATTTTATAAAATATTTATAATCTATATACCACATATATATATATGATTCATTAGATATAGATTCATTTTAATATCAAGAAGTGTTATTAGTTTTTAGTGTCATTCAATTATTTTCAATTGTTTATTAGAATATAAAAAATCATAAATATACTAATATATTTTATTTTCTTAAATAATAATATCAATAGATATATTCCATTTATCTGATTAAATTTCAAAATATTATGAATTCCGCTCTATGTGCGACCTTCTAGGGGGCGTGAACATTTTTAAAAAGCAATGAAACATAAAAACATAAATAAATACATAAAATCATAACTACTTAAAAGAACTCCATTGATTTTCATATTATCATATCAATCCAACAACCAACATAAAAGAAAATATCATAATATAAAATCCATATATTAAAATATATAAATTAATATACATATATATATATGTATTAAACATAATTTGATCTTTTTATGGTGAGGAGGAGCGTGACATCATAAAATAATATGAAAAGGAGCATATACCTCAAAAGTTTGAGAGCTCTTGATACCTACTATGGGACTTAAGTTATTTATCGAAGACATACAGATTGGAATGCTTGTATAGGTCTTATGTTTAATAAGGGGTTTTCTTGATTATACATTTAGATACCATATAACCATGAAGGAGTTATAATTATTTTACATATTAAAAGTTTGTTTTTTAGACTCATTGAACAGGATTAAATATATAATATATATACATATATTTTATAAGGGAGGAAAAGGCGTAAGAGAATATTAATTTTTTTTTTTGTTATTTGTACATTGCGTTCAAATAAGTCTTTTATCAAGAGGAACTTCTAAGTATTTAATTATATTTTAAATTGGTATAAGTGTGATATTCAATGATAGTTGAGGAAAATGTATCATACTAACAACAAAATGTATTTGGACTGATTTGTTTTCATTTACCTTTAATTTCCATTTTTCGTCCAATTGGAAATAAAATTTAGATTACATTATATATTTTAAGCGGTTACAATTAGTTAATTCTTTATTTGAAGCTAGTATAGCGGTTATCGGCATATGACGCTGGAGTTGTATAATTTGTTGTGGAAAGTTCTGATGTGTAAATACTTCAGAGGATAGGTGATTAGTCGCTTCCTTGGGGTACATTGACATTGATTTTATAATATGCTGAATAGGAGTTATTATGTTTTATAGTAAAGAATCGGCCTTCGAAAATCAGTCATCGAGGATTTCAGAATGAGAAAATACGGAACAGGTAGAAACGATTTTAATTTAAATAATAAAATTAATTATTTGTAAAAAAAAATTCAACCTAATAAAACACAAAAATTTGCAACTTATCCCAACCTCTTAGAGTGATACCTTTGATATTTTAATTAATATTATAGGTTTTATCATATTAATACTAGAGCAATTCTATACCAATAAATTACTAGACTCTAGAAACTAGAGTAAATCTTCATATGATATATTTAATTAATTTAAAATCATATTTTAACTTATGACAAATATTAAATAAATTGATGGGAAAACAGAAAAATAAATGAACAGCCTACGATTTTACATAAACAAAACAATTAATTTGTTAACAAATATACCCAAAAATTTGGCATAGTACAGGTTTTAGATGTACCGAATATCGTCGTAGATATCGTCATTTTGTCAAAGATAATTTATTTAGGAATCAACGCCACACGCTACGAAGTCGTACAATTTAACATGACATATTTGTGTTGGATAGAAAATGACATTTTATTCGTTCGAAATCTGTTTGAACTATATTCGCTATTCTTATGTTCGTGTAATGTAAAACACACTTATGGCATGTTTTCGACATTATTGTCACACATATTTGTACTCAAACCTTTCAATGTGGTGCTTTCAACTTTTACATAAATATTCAGTTATTCAGTTACGTAGAAACATTTAAGAAAAAAATTATTCGTGACCGAGTACGTTATTGAATTCCATAAGCAGCACTTTTTGATGACTTTTCATGACGTATATAAACTATCAGATAAAACATGAAAATGAAAATAACTTTCCAATAAAATCCAGATATATAATTTGAAAACTTTTATACATCTATCATAATCACTATTCGCCATGAAATATTTTTATAAGGACCTGAAAAGCCTGTGAAAAGCCAAAGAAGAAGATTTATTTAGGTAGTATTTATTAATTATTTATATTATTTTATTATTTATTATTATTTTGATTAATAAATGTTGATCAAATAGGTACATTTCATTATTATTGGTAAATTCAATAAATTAGGTCAATGACGCCAACTATAATAAATTAAATTACACTATAGTGTCCATAATATATTATGTAGTACAAATTTATGGATTAAAATACATTAGGCATTTAATTATATAAGTACCAATTGTACATTATATAAAGTATTAGTTTTCATTAAAATTACAACAACAATGTCACTAAATTGCATATTCATATAAATATATAATTCAAAACAATATTAAGGTACGTTCCTACTGAATGCAAAATTTAAAAGTATACATACCTAAGTATATTATACACATATAATATACGCGTTTGCATTTCAAATGAGGGCCATAATGTGGTTACTAATGAAGTTTTCATAATGTTTCGAATAAATTCTAAACAAATATATCGTTGTTGATTTTTACAAATCGGATGAAAAAATATAAGATTAATCACGAAATTTAACCAACATGGATTTATAGTTATTAATTCAGAATTAATAAACTTTTCCATGGCTATTCATGGTTAATTCACCACAATATTCGGTGTGATAACCAAGATACCGTTTATTTTTCTTTATTACAGATATCCTATAGTAACCAGATTTTTATATTAACGATTATAATAAATAAAAGGTATAATTATGAATATTTGGTTTCAAGTTAAGTATAATTATTTTTTAAAAACCACGTTCGTTGCTAATGTTAGATTTTTCAAGGCCCAACCTTAAGTCAGCTTTTTCTATGTATCTTCCAAACTCTCGAATACAGTATGAATAGCTGAATAATATAAGATGAAATATATTTATCGCTACTAATTCCCATAGTTAACAATGCTATTCAGGCGAATGTTAAATAATTATGTTAGAACAAATTTCGTATAAAATCAATAGTTATTATATTTAAAATCAGTAAAAATATTTATCATAAATTGACAAAAAAAAAATGTAGGTAGATAAATGTAGGTACTATCAAATTAATGGTTTTACCAAAAATATGTAAGTACCTACATTATAATGTATTATTGGTTTTACTGTGCATGGTTGAAACCTCATTAAAAAGTAGTTTTTCACTTCCCTTCAACAGTCTTATTTCAAAACTTTTACTTATTACAACCCTTCTATAAATTACCTACAGATATCCAAATTTTTTTTATTTTTCTCTTCACTTTTTTTCTTTTTTTCTTACTTGGGGTCAACCAAATAAATATTCATGTAGATATCAAATGATTTGTTTTATATAATATGATATAATCTTTAATTTTAAACTTTGCATTAGTTTAATGTTTTTATTCTTTATTTTATTTTCTATTATCAATATTGAAAAAATAATATAGTAAAATATTTTAAAATATTTTAAAATAATTTGTTCTTATATTGTAATAATAATTCTTCTAATAATAACAAAACTTCATATTGAGATCAACTGGGGGCGTAGCTCAGATGGTAGAGCGCTCGCTTAGCATGCGAGAGGTACCGGGATCGATGCCCGGCGCCTCCACATTAATTTTGCCTTTTTTTTTCTAAATTTTACTTTTTATATCACATAATTTAATTGATTTCGTTATTAAGTTATTAAATTTTTCAATCATATAAAGAAATTTTTTAATCTAATTAATTCTACTTTATCTTTTATATTATTAATTTATGTATTGTATATTGTTTTTATGACCAAGCTAAGCATTTATTTATTTATATGTATGTATATTTGTTTATTTATATATTAAAATTGTAATTATATATTAAATGTTTTATAATATGCAATGGACTAAATCGTTGACAGCTGTTTTTCTATATGAATACATTTACTCTTATGTATAATTATTTATAGTTTTAATTTTATAATATTATTATTATTATTTTATGTTATAATTTATAATTTTTCTAAAACATTTCATGGTTTAAATTATTAACCTTCGATAAATACTTATGTAAAATGTGTAATTTTTTACAAGAAACCAATTTTTATAATGACTAATAATTGTTTAAAAAAAGACCGGTATACAGTGTATGCTATACAAATTAAAAATTATTTGAAGTATAAATTATCAACACACGCACATAACATATAACATATAACTGTACAATGTTTTTTTTTTCTTTGCAGATGGTTTATTTTGAACAATATTGTTAATATATTTTATTTTTGGGTTTCTCAACATTAAAAATCGATACTTACAGAATTCAACTAATCAATTAATTTAAGATCGATATTATTTTTTCTCAAAAATCGAACATACCCAAAATAGTAATTATTTATCAAAAATACATATTTCGTATTTGCAATTTAATTAAATATTAATAAATACAATAAATACATAATTATATCAACATTATATCACTGCGCTCAGTACATTCAAAGACATGCATTAATTATTAGGTAGTCCGAAAAAAAATTATTTTCCTAAATAAATGTAATTAATATGGTTTAGGGTTTGTTTTATTATTTACCCATACATAAGTATGAAAAATATTGGATTACGTGCCGTTATTAAACATAGTATGTTAAATAATTATTACATTTAAAGTTGGTAACTCATGGGAAATGTATTGCTTATAATGTATCAGAAATAATAAATCACCTGTCAGGTTTCAAATCGTTTATTCAATACAAATGTGTAAAATTAACAGAAACGCCGTAAAATTTAACTTTAGTTCAGGATTACGATTTTTATTCTTAGTAATATACTATAGTTTTATCATCAGATCACCAAAATAAATAATTATACTTACATAATATTTTAAACAGTAGAACATCAACTACTTTGTAATTTATACCATTAAGTCCATGAAAAATGTAATCCGGTAAATATATCATTATAAGATTAAAAGTTAAAGCTAATATAAAGTTAAACGCAAAACAAAAAGTTTTAAATGTGTAAATTTTATATTATTTATAAATTAAGACACACAATAGAATATTTAGTATGGTTAAGTACTAAGAGTGTTTAAGAATATTTAATAGAGCACTGGCTTATTAGAACATCGTTTTAAATACTTAATTTTATTGAACAAATTTTAATTTTTTTAATTTTTTAACTTTTTATAAAAAAAATAAAAGTAAATAAAATCAAATTTAAAATAAATATTATTTTCAATTTAATTTGCGAATAAAAATCGTGTTCATATATTGCATTCAATATATTTGTAGAATAATATTATGTATATTTCACAATCACATAAAACCAACTAAATTAAAGTTTAAATTACATATATGTAAAAATCACCCTTATAAAGGATAAATTAAAATGTACGTTATAAATTAGTTTAATAAACATACTCAAGAACTAATATATTAATTAAATATACATATTCTACAAAAATGTTAAACTTGTGAGATCATTTTTATAAAAACGATTTTGGATTCATAATCACGATAACGTAGAATAGGATTTTGGTAATAGTAAATAAAATCATAGTATTTAGGTGAGAGCTGGAGAAATTAGTCCCACTTAATATTTCTATAAATCTTTCAGTTTAAATATAATTAATTTCAGAATTATGTGTTTGAGAATGAAATAAAATCTAATCATCCATGTTTATTATAATCTCAATACACGACATAATTATTAAGTTTGACAATGTTACATTTTGCAATAATATTTTTTCTTTAGTATTCCATTTTTTAGAATCTTTTAATAATAGATATTCATGGCCTCAAATCAAAAATAGCTCTAACAAGAAACTGCATTAAAACGATCAAACTGGATTATAATATAAATTATATTAGTAAAGTGATCGTAAAGCATGTTTATTCAAATATTTATAAGATATTTTAAATAACAATAAGTATTTATAAACTCACCCACTTGTAAAATATAATTTTCTTGTATCAAAAATTGGTTACGAACCAATATACTATAAGACCGTTTTACAAATTTAACTGTTTTCAATATCGAGAAGGATGTTATAAACTTTTTAGATAATGAAGATATTTTAGAAGTGTGCTCTACTTTACCACAGAACATTTGTCTAAAAATAAAATTTTAGCTATAGAGTTGACTTTGTGTATAAGTACATGTATTATTAAACACAGTAATTTGAATTACAGCGGATTTTGTTTGTGGGGAAATTATGAGGGCTCGTCTTGCTCAAATATGTACTTAACCTGAGTACTGAGTAATGATAAATTTTGTCTACATGTAAATTAGTAAATGGAGGTAAGGATGCATAGTTCTTGTGGATTTATGTTATCTTAGTACTTATAGCCCCTTCCAGAATGTAAGCTCTAGTTGCGCCTAAGGGTTAAATGAATGTCTTAATTCAATATGGCCATCAATATGCATGAATAATATGCTGACATTCAGGTGTTGTATACGTCTCACAATAACTTAATGGTATTTACGCTGTACGCAATAGTTAATAGTACATCGATTTGTGGTCGCAGGTGAGACTGGGTGGAGGTAAAAATGGTAGATATTACAAGTAGTTGATAAATTTACTCATCGCAGGGTATAACACTGACACGCGTTTGTGTGTTTTAGTTGAGCAATTATCATCGGAAGCTCGCATTTACCGCTGAGATGCGGAACACAGTAGCTATCGTCACGCATGTACGGGTACAATAATGATATTACCGGTGGCTCGTGAAACGTGGTATTAACTATTAATAAAATGTTTAGTTGTTCTTTTGGGTTTTTTTTTCAACATAATATCATGTTTTTTCCCAACAGATAATTTGTTCATCATGTCGTGTGTACAGACCACACGTAAATTTAGCAAACATCGATTCCCCTCAATTGTAACCCCTTCTGTTTACTGTTCGATTGATGCTAATCGCCGGCAATAAAAACCGTACGGAATGAGACAAAGTAATGTTTTTACAAATTGTTGCACCAAAAGCTGCTAGCACGCGCGCGTGTTGTTGCTATTGCCTATTCATCACGCCGGTCGACATATGAGGTTATTAGTAGAACATAATCGTCATGGGTACGCCAATAGAGGTTCGATTTCAATACAATTATATGTGACAAATTACTTATAAGTGTTTAGTCATATCGATATTTGTTTAAATACTCTTAATATTATAATATTTTTCAAACCTTAGAAATTCCTAGTGAAGATATTTATTGTTTTATACGAGTACAAAAAATGAACTGAGACTAAACATCATTATTATGACTTTTATTATATGTTTTATAAATATAGAAATGTTGTACGTTTTCAACTATTCAATAAATTCTTGGCTTCACTCGAAATAATTAACAATTTCTTGAATGACGGCTAAGTGGGATACATCTGTACAGATTCTCTAAAATACAGTTTAGGATTTTATTATTGATAACACTCATGAAATAATGAAAACGCAGAACAAACGTATATTTTTATATTAATTTTTTTTTTTAATTCCAATAAACAACCAAAGCAATTCAAAATATTCTTTAATTGAACAAATATTTTTGAAAACCATTATAGTTTTTAAGGTTATAAAAATAATTAATTTTTAATCTTGAATTTTTTCTCCTTACATTTTATGTTATTATTGTTTTAAAGTATGTAATTTTAACAAAAATATAAAAATAATAATTTGGATTTTTATGGATACATTAAAACCAATTAAATATTTTTATGTAGTAGAATACTTAAGCTATTAAACCTGAATTTCAAATTGTTTGATTCGTCAAGTTTTTTTTATGTTTCGTTAATAATTAAATGTAGTTATTATATTGTATAGTAATTTATTTTCAGAGAATACTTAATACAACATTTTCAAATCATATTATAAGAATAATATATATATTTGTTGCTTCACTCAGAATTTAATAAGTGAAAACGAATAAGTCATTTCGAAAATATTTTAATGTCTTGGAAAACGTCATTGATTAAATTATGATAAAAGGACATTAATCTGAAGTCTTTTTTCGAAATTAAATGCATTCGGTTACTTACAGACGATGGTAAGGAGCGTAGGTAAATTGAGTCCCAAACGAATTTATCTTTTTTCGAAATAGGTAAACTGAGTCCCAATAATAATATTGAAATTGGTAAACTGAGTCTCACGTATAAAATTTAAAGAGGTAAACTGAGTTCCTCGTATAACAATTAAAGCGACAAATTAAGTCCCGTCTAAAATATTTAATTTATTAAATTTATTTAAATGTATTTAAATTATTTAAATGTATTTAAATTATAAATATAATCGTTGATATAGTTATAAATTCAACGAGTACAATAGGTAAACGTATCTTATCGTTACATCATTAAATATTATTGTATTTCGCTTCGTATTATTACGCGACATTTTTATAAGTACCTAACTATCTACAACAACGCTGAATGTAATATGTGATAACTGATAAATGTAAGTTTAATGTACGTAGTATATAGTTGTGTTGATATAATTAAAAGTGTTTTAAATAAAAAAAAATAGCATTTCACCATATTTCAAATTACCACTTTAATTTTTATACAAGGAACTCAATTTATCCATTTAATTTTTATATGAGAGACTCAATTTACCTTTTTTTTTTTTTTACGTGAGACTAAGTTTACCTAAAATTAATAAAATGGGACACGATTTACCAAACTTGATGCTAAATTTATATAAATATTTAATATGGTCTTATATTTTAACTAGTTGCAGAATAAATTGTTATAAACAAATATAAAATGGTGCAAATGAAGTCAATATTAATACTTTTTATGAAAGAAAGCATATAAAACGGAAATTGAAAAAGGAAAACAATATTGAAACATACATGTATAAATCGATTAAAAATATGTTAATTTTAATTTTAAATTAATAATTTTAATTAGTTTTTTTTTTATATATGTGTCAATAATAAAAAAAATTTTGTTCTATATTTAATTAGTACTTTTTGGAATTAAAAACAATTTTAAGCATGAGTTGACCATATTACTGTTCCAATACTATACTATTATTAAACACCTATAATATAACTATTAAACAAAAATTAATCAATAGGTTATTAAAAAATAAAATGGAAATAATGTAATAATGTATATGACAAATGACAACTTTTAGTGATATGTAAAAAGGTATATGTATCGTTAAAAATTTAAGAAATATTTAATATTTTGTTAAAATTTGTGTTTTATTGAAACGTTTATATAATTGAACTAAAGACTTTTTTTCGTTGTAACAAACAAATTGAATTAATCTCTTTCCTTTTTTTCCCCTCGTTTCAAATGGAATTTGAAAAACCCCACTTGTTCAGTAAATGACAATATTAATCTCTTAATGTTTATTCCCTTGTTTTGATATATTTATATATATATTATATATTATTTTCTTCTTCTTCTTCGGTAAATTCGGCCACTAAGACCATCCCGCCATACAACCTTGCTTCCAATTCTCTCTATTCACTGTCTGTCTTCTCCAGTCTATCTCTCCTCTAAACGCTTTTACATCATTTCTAACTACGTCTTCCCATCTCAGACGTGGTCTTCCCAGTGGTCTCTTTCCAGTAGGATTTTCTTCTAATACTATGCGTATGAGTGGGTTTTGGCTACGCCAAGCATGCCCAACCCATGTCAATCTTTTGTTCTTTATTGTTTCGAGTATACTGGGTTTACGGAAGAGTGTTTCTAGTTCATCATTTTTCCTTATTCTCCATTCACCGCTTAGCATGTCTTTTACTGGTTCAAAAATCTTTCGTAGTATCTTTCTTTCCAGAACTAAGAGTTTTCTTTCATCACTTTTCCTTAATGGCCATGTCTCAGCTCCATAAGTAATTACGGGTCGTATTAATGTGATGTATAATTGTATTTTTAAATTTTTTGACAGTGATCTTGATCCCAGTAATTTCGCAAATAGAGGCATTTATTTTCTGATTGAATTCTTGCCCCTATTTCTATTTCGATTTCATTTCTTTCTGAGAGTATAGACATTAGGTACTTAAATTCTTTCGTTTTTTTTATATATATTATATATATATATATATATATATATATATTTATTATAAATTATAAAAACATATTTTGTATTCTATATTTTGTAATCCAATAATTTAATTCAATAATCATAAGCTGAAAAGAAAACTATGGAAATAATGTTACATATAATTCGTTTAGGACTTAAACAAACTAGTAAGTCTTATTTGAGATTTGAAATTCGTCCAAAATTTTCAACCTTAACTTTTTTATGTTTGCACTCGACTTTTAATCTCTTGCCAATAAGTTCGATACATTTTATAGTGTTCTTAAGGCTTACGGAACATGATTCACCTCTTCAAATCACACTTCCTTTTAAGTAATTTTAAAACTAATTTTATGTTCATAATCAGATTATATTTTTATTTTTTCTTACTGACAGAAGCTTACAGAATGTCTAATAAAATGTGTTATTTTATAGATAATACCTTTTGATTTTTATGTAACAACAAAACACTCAATAATCGTTTTTTCTCTGTAAGCACATTAGATATATTATTTTTGAATGACATATAAAACATTTAAGAGTAAATACACATTAATAAATTGTATCTAATTACTTCGTGTTTCAACTTCCTTGATTCATACAAAATTATCAAACATAGTATTTAAAGAAATATACTTTATATACTCTTTATACGTGTTTAGAATGACTTGTGATAACTATTTATTTAAATGTAACTGATTTTTTAGAAAATATATAGAATTAGTTTAAGTTTTTTACACCAATGACATATTTAAAAAAATATTAGACACATAATCTTAATATAAATAAATTAATTTAAATTTTCTTAAGTAAATATCAGTAATAACATACCTATATCTTACATATCTCATTACTAATTAGTCAATAGGTATAAAAATAATTGTCAAGGACTTTCCAAAATAGTCAAACATTGCGAAAGTATACTGTGATAATCTTTAGTCCAGTATTTTCAATCCAGTTAACTGTTATAAAAGCAGAACCATTCAAAGTTGTTGCAGATTAAAAAAATTGTAGAAATCAGGACAAAAATAAAAATATGCTACTGTTAAAAGTTTTTTTTTAATTAATAATGTTAAAAAATAAATGATTCTTTTCAAAATAATAATTTCAACGTCCTAAATATTACTTTTGAAAATGAAATATATATTTGTTAAATGATTTGATGATATTTTTACTTTTAAATATTGATTATTTAAATCCCATATTAAAATATAAAAATAGAAATCATGTATAAACTCAGATATTTGAATAAAAAATATATGTCTGTTAGTAACAATAGATGATATCTAATCATGAAAATAAAATACAATTGCACTAACTTCACAAATATTGACATATACTATTCTGATGACCCTAAAATATTTTTCTCTTTTTTTATTATTCCTATCAAAATTGAAGAACTAAAATAAAAACTAAAAATATGATTTCTTTTATTCAAAATTTAAAACTATAATTTATAAAATTTCTATAGAAGTTACTGGTAATTCAAATATATATTAGGTATAGTTATGTTTATTTTCCTTTGCGTGTTAAATAATATTATAATCGGAATTTTAATTTATCTGAAATAATTTTGTAAAAAATTGATTATTATGAAATTTAGCCATCTATATAATATATTCACACATACACACACACACACATTGACATTTTACAATGGGCCGACAACCACCAGACAGACAGTACATGGGGCTGACAGTCCACGAGAATTATAAAAAAAAAAAAAAATACAATTTTACATTATTTATTAATAATAAATAACGAAAAATTGAACTTTAATAAATTGTATTTAATATTATCTAATAATTTAATTGTATTTTATAAATTATTATGTTCTTATATCTGTGCTTATTGAATTCACCGTATAAGAAGTATACTAGGCGGGACTAAGTTCTTCTGGTCACCTGGGGTGTTATCGAAGCGGGAGTGCTCATGGAGCAACGAAATTATCGGAAGAATCCGACCAGCGGTCCAAGGTAGTAGCCCTGTTCAAAAGTGATAGCACGGTTCACCACCGCGGGAGGGCTCCCGGAAAGTTTTGGATAAATCCAACCAGCATTTTAAAAAAATGGGATAGAACTGCTCATCAAGAAGCAATTCGATTTGTGAATTTTTCTTATCTGATATTTGTATTATTTCCAAATGTATACAATATACATTATGGATTATTTTTATAATAACATGACTTATATTTTATTTTAAACATTTTACGGCATTCGGTCATATTTTTAAATATCGATCCATTCCCTTTCTTTTCTAGCACATTCAAAATGATACGGTCCGGTCGAGTTATTCATCATTTATTTCATCGATCTGGTCTGATCTTGGTCTTAGTTAAAATTTATCAGTCCGGTACGGTCTTTAAAAAAACGAACCTTGCAGAGCTTTAATACACACACATACAAACAAATTACTTCATAAATTGTATTGCTCAAATATAATGGACAATGAAACCGTAAATGAAACCGATTTCATTTCATCAACTAATATTCAGTGGTCCCTGTATCACTATCCAATAAAAACCAAAAATTGAAGGATATATCTCTATATTATTTAAAAGATTGCCTACCAATCGATAACCTTACATTCGGGAAAAAATGAATCCCTAATTTATCTAAAAAGCTAAGTAAAGTAGCTAAATAAGCTAAGTAAGAAAATTATATAGCCTTATGGTAAAAATAAAAATAAATCTTCATACGGAAACAGAATGCATTTAATCTTCATTGAAATTTAACCAAAATATTTATTTACTTTATCTTAGTATAAAATTTATTTTTCGTGTTAACTGTAGAATTGAAAACTTTCCTCAGCCCAAAAATCATAAAACTGTTCAGATATCAAATGACACAACATATCAATTTATCTATCATTGTTAGATGGAATATGTTAAAAATCATAACGCGTTGGCTTTTCCAAAAGTGTAAAATTTAAGGTCTTTGACATTTTGAAATAATGATAAATTATGTAACCTTTTAATATAAATCCATATTTGTATCATTAGTATGATATATATCATATTCATGACATAAATATGGATTATATATATACACATATATATATATATATATATATTTTTATATGTTCTATGTAAGAAACTTAGGTAATAACGAAAAATGTCGTTTGAAAGTCGCAAATAACTTATTTAGGCATACTGCATGCATTTAATAATTTAATGTGTAAAAGAATCCTACAAGCGATCAGGAAATCCTATTTTGAAACATATTAATTATTTTACATAGGTATTATAATGGATTTTTTATTTTTTCTATTAATTCGTAACATTTATACACAATTATCAATTTTACTCGAAACATGCTTAAATCTATTTATCGATCATAATATCAATGATTTCAATAGATAAATTTAATTTATATTAAATTTAGCACATAAAATTATTTCTAATTTTTTCTTCATAGAATTTTAAAGATTCGTTAACAATAGTTATAATTTTAATTCTGTGTATTTGTTGTCTTATAGTGTACACTATATACTTTATAAATAATAACTAAACTTCTTCGATTTTAATATTCTTGCAATAAATGGTAATAATGATGTAATAATCGTTACAATGGTTCAAAATAGTCAATAGAGTAACATAAATTAAACAAATAAATAGTATTTATATTATTTATTGATAAAGAAACCGATTTTTTATACACTTTTAATTCAAAATTCCAATTTAAAAGCATTTTCATTGATTGGGTACAAACAAAATGGAAATAAAAATAAACCTCTCTAATAGTTTACATAATTTATAACAAATAAACGGTTTAAAAAAAATATACGAGTTACTGGTATCTTATTTAATTTAATATGTTTTATTGATATTTTCAATTTGTAAATAGAAATAGTAATTTTATTTTTTTTACAAACCATGTATTTTAGATTTTGAACAAATCTAAAAAATGTATTGATTTTACTATGATAGAAATGTGATGGATTAAATTTATTTGTTTGTTAATACATAATAGCAGAAGTTTCATGTTATAACTTTTTCAATAGAAAATAATTAAAAATTGGTTTCCATTAATTTTCTCATTTATTTTTTAATAGCAAAGTATCAAAGTAAACTGAAAAAACTGTAACACAAAGTTTAAAAAAAAAAAAATATAATTTACATCCCTTATACATTTTTTTACTAAATATTTTTGAAATATATAATTTTATGTTTTAATACTTAAAAATATATGTGCCTATATTTAATTTTTTTTTTTGCCTGATTTTAAAAATTAGACAAATTTATAAATTTATCTTAATTTTATTTTTATAAAAGTATTAAAGTTTGAAGAACGCAATAATTAATTATTTTTACTATAAAATTGATAAGAACTAATATTTTTATGTTTTGAAAAACTTAATATCGACTTGAAATTGAAAAGATAATCATTGAGATTACATTTTGTGCAAAATCTTTTCTACGTACAAATTCACAATACTAAATTGTTCTAACTTTCTCCATAAAAGGTTATTATATTACAAAACTCGACCACCAAACTTTAAGAGTAGTTGTGTTGCACGCGAAATAATTTTCTACTTCCGGTTCGACTTTAAGTTTCACGTCAAATATTATAGCTTTATCATTCGGAACTACCTGTACAAATAAACAAACTTAACAGCCAATATTTTTTCTTTGTAAGATGTTGAATAAGTATTAGAGACTGAAAGTTTATACATGTGTACTAACTTTAACCTCCTTCGATATACTATCAACAAGACCTCCTACTTTACTTAACTCTCATTACGATCTGCAATTATTTTATCTTCGTTTTCACGGATTTTTTCAACACTCTTTTGTAATCGTATGGATGTAGAAGTATTATAAAATCGATCATAGGACTATATATAAACTGATACTCTATACTATAGAAGCTTATCAGAAAGAAAAATATCTTTTAGAAAATCGAATAACGCGTAACCGTATGCGATTTCCATTCACTATTACAAACGTTGCTTAATATTATCTATACCATAGATCATGTCACCTTGGACTTTCTAACGAAAAAAACATAATACATCAGCTGAAAATCGTCTTTAATTTAAATAAGATTAATTACGATATAATTACAATTAATTTAAATACGTACACTATAGTTCCCTTTTTTTCCTTCCTGCAAACATTTTATTAATTTCTTGATTTCGTATTTTAATTCATTAAAAAAAATTATACTTTTAAAGGTTTTCATCGCACCGCAATATTTAAGTTTTGGTACAATACACAGGTACACAATTCTTACTGGAGAAGATATTTCGTTATCAAAGGATTCTTATTTCATCGTCGTAAAGAAATCGAAAACGATAGAAATAAACATGAAACAGCTTCTATAACATATGATTATTTTAAATTATACCAATTCCTATGTATGACCAGATTTATTCGTTTTAATAAAGACTTGAATAATTAAGAAAATTAAACAAAACATGAATTAATAGTTTTTGCACTTTGAACTTTTTTAATGCTTATTGCATAATATTTGTAAAAAGTATTAAACTTTACGATGATAAAACTTTCATTACTAACTTTATTGAAATTTCATTTCAGTCTCATTTTTAAAGAACACATTCACATGGATTATATAAAGAAAAATTATTCTCGTATTGAAATAATAATAATTTATAGGTCAAAAATCTTTAGATTAAAAATTATAAATGCTTAAAAATTTGTATATTTTATGAAAGATAAAATAATTGAAATAAATCAATGCACAAATTTGTTGGAAATAATGTTTCCAAATGGATTCAGATAGGACTATTTAAAAATAAAATCGATTGAAAATTTAGGAGGCGTTATTAGAAAATCGGAATAAACCTACTTAAGGGGGATGATTTGAACGTCATCGTGCGAATATAGGAGTGAAAAAAACAATGTATATGTATATATATATATATATATATATAAACAATGTGTAACTTAAAACTATTATAACTAATAACCAGTGTTGGGATTATATAAATACTCTTTTATATATATAAACATGAAGTCTAATAATAGTCAAGAAAATCTCATTTTTTGAAGAAAAAACCATAGATCCTAGTTTACTATATAGTACTTCAATATTATTCAAACATATACTATATGTTTAAATTAATGTTTGAATTCGACATTATTATAAATCAATACTCAATAAGTATAAATTAACCAACATTTTAAAAATTAAGTACAAATATTAAGAAAGAATATATCACACGTGTAACATGTCACAGTAAATTGTTATTGTTATGAACTTTCATAACAGTATACATTTAAATTTTTTTTAGTAGACTTACAATTGTGATTTATTAAGATACGAGTTATATCATTTATACTATATATACAATAAAAGAACACTTTATTTTACGTTAAAATAATAATATAAGACGCAATTAAATAAGTTTATTAATAAAATAAATAAGGTCCCACTGAGTAACCCACCAGTCATTCTTACTAATAAATAATTATTATCACTTTTCCATTAATTTACCAGCTCACCACTTACCAAAATAACATCGTAATAACATTTACTCTATTTTTGAGCTTTTGACCCCGGGTTTCGAACGAAAACGTTAATAATATCCAATATTATTATGTAATTTTTATTGCCGGATTATTCAAGAATTCAAATTTCAAGCTTGTTTTCTACTTGTCAATAGAATAAACTGACAATAAAAATGTGTACTTTTTCTTTCGCATACAGTTGAATTTATCTAGACACTTTTTTGGATAACATGAAACTATTTATCTGTATAAAATAAAAGATAACTAAATAAGTCGCGACACTGCTAATAACCATTGCCTATACGCGTACACGGCATAGCGTTCGTACGGTCTATAGTTCGCGATAAATCCTTTATACGCAAAACTCGTGTGACGTCGTCACCGCAATAATACTATAGAACGAAATAGTAAACAAAACGTCCAAGACAGTGGCGGATTTAGGGTATGAGGGGTGCTAAAAAGTCGAAGCAATCATCCGGGCGCCATGCGACAATGAGATTAATATCGAAACAAACAATTTTCCCCAAACGTAAAACGTACACGCGAAAAACACAACTGATTTCCCGGAACATCGAAACCGCAAACCATCGGTTTGTTTCCACCCCGCGGTCATACGTCCAAGGACCATTAATAGGGAAACAGCAACCGCCATGAAAAAACCTCTAGATCCGCCACTATGTGCGTGAGCCAACGGTGCCGCGCGCGCGGCCGCTGCGCCAACACGTAAATTAAACGTCCGGAGTGGACGGAAAACGCGTGATCTCACCGGTGTCGGGTAGGCCGTGGCGGCGTGCGCGCAGAACAGCGCCAAGGCTACGGCGAACTGCATTTGACGGTTCAGCATCGCGTCGTCGTGCGTCGGTGCTTCAAGGGCGGATTGGTCGTCGGCAACCGAGTTGCTGGCGGTCTAGATGCGCCGCGCCTTGCCGTGTGAACCGGTCGCGCGGGTCTGGTGGTGGGTTTCGAGCGAGTTGTTGCCCCGGGGTTCGGTGGTCTGCCGCAGAAGTCCCGAACGTGGTGCTACGTGTGCGCCCAGTGGTGTTCGCGTTCTGCCGCGCGTGCTCTTCTTGCCCGTGCGCTCTTCACTGGGGTTCTCGAGCCGTGCGGTTGCCGTGTGTGTTGAACCCGGTGTTCTGCTGTGAACGACTCGAATGCAGCTGCTGACTACTGGACAACGAGTGCACCGCGCGGTCGACCGAATAATATTAAGTGAACGCCAACGAAACGCTGGAGCCCATATTTATACGCGGCGTGCGTGCGGCGTGCATACGCGCTCACCCGCCATGACTCCGCCTACACGCGCACCACCGACCCTCCCGGGCGCTACGACCACGCGGCGGCGGCCGTGGCTTCGACGGCGGTCGCGCGACGTGGACGTGGTGCGTGACGTCCGTCTCACGTGACGACGATTTCGGCGCGGTGCCGTACCGACCGAACCGTTCCGCCCTTATGCGCTTTCCGTTCAAACGTATTCTACGGTTTTCGGATTTCGTTGTTTTCAACGATTGCGCGCTCCGGCCTTTTATACAAAGGGCTTCCAAGTTTTCGTGAATAAATTATAAAACTTTGATCGCTGTCGTGAAATGCAAATTTTTCATTTTCGCGTCGTAGGCACCCTACCCCCTTGCTACGTGCCCTGGATAAAAGCTTTGGTCTCCTACGATCGCGCGTCTATGAATGCGTCTGCGCGATACGAGAATTGTTATCGGTTCACGTCCATCGGTAACACGAAACGGATGTATGATACAGTACAATGTATGATTTGATTGGAAGACGAAGCCGACACGACCAACTTTTATTACTGGTCCATTTCAAGTATGGAAGGCTACTTCAACATTATAATTCAGAGGCTCTTGATTTATAACGAATTCCTGGCGTATTTCAATTTTATAGATAAATGTTAATTCTAGTCGTCCACACGACGTGATTGACGCGCGTGAATTGTTCACAAACGTAAACACCGTTTTTCGGCAGTTCGACTTAATCGTAATCGCGCAAACGCGATTCGCGCAAAACGGCATTGGTGGATGCACGGCTGTAGAAAATAAATGCTTTACAACGACAACGTGTATATGCACGGCGTTGTAACCTGCGTCCGAACGATCGACGCGTACATGTGAATATTCAACATCGCCGGTACATGTAGGTACCTGCACCTGTGCGCGCGCGTGTCGAACGATGGTCGAACAACGGTGGTCGAGGTGTGTGCGCTAGCTGAAAATCCGCTGTTAAGACCTGTTAACGTTTTTACATCCCGTACACGTACGGTTCGAAATAACATAACTATAATTATTCGAAATATATAACGCGCGATGGGGGGGGGGGGGGTGTCGATTTGCACCCACCACATTTGTTCATCTACGGTGACAGCTGTCTAAGACGGAATCGCAATCGACCGAAAGATGACTTCCCGGCTTCTGCAGATTTCAGCAGACGTACAAGAATTTCCAAGTTTCTCCGGGAAAAACTTTTCGGTTGAAACACATTTCCGTTTTGTCCTCAGTCTACTCGAGACCAATATTCTCATGTCTCTCGTTTACAGTCTCTATTTTCATAAAAATCAACGTTGCTGGGTTTAGATAGATTTCTATTCGATTTTTTCGGATAAAAATTATAAACAATGATGATAAATCCTATTATCTCTAATTAAAAAAAAAAAAAAAATGTTACACACCCCAATAACTTTCTTTTGTTTAAAATATTTTCATTCAAGTCGGTTGCATCGTTATCAAACAATTCATAAAAGATATAGAGTTATATTAAATTACACAATTTCTTTAAATCCATCACTTATAGGCGCTCGAGCATCAAACATATATTATCTTGTGAACCCATGAAGCATGAGGCACATTTTCCATATAAAATACATTGTTTTTATATGACCATGACAATGATTGAAAATTTATTGCAATTTAAGTTCAAGTATAAATAAAAGTAGTATACATATTTTACAGTCTTAAAAATAATGATTGGTTGAGATATTAATGATAAAATGTCTTGAGATTGAACTTTATAGTATTATAAGACCTAAATCATACCATAAATAAGAATATTTCACGAACAGATTACTTTTAATATTAAAACCATCTAGAAGGCAATGCGTGATTCCAAGAATAGAATATAAAACCTACAAAATTTGATAAAGGTAATATATGCATAATTATATAATGATATGTGTAAGGAAGAAAAAATGAACGTATGGCTCTTAGTAATACTCAATTGAAATATGATCTCTTCCACACATGATGGACATTCATCAAAAGATTATTATTTTAATGAACGCGTAGAAGCGACAAATAAGCAATGATAAAGGTTTAACATGCAAATTGCATTCTGTAATGCGGAACACTTAACCCATATGAGACTCATTACTAGGTGCCAGCATTGATTTTACAATAATATTCAGATACACCAGATATCAATAATTTTCTATTGTTGAAAATCTATTTTTATTAAATTATTCACTATCAATATTTACAATAGGATGGCTTATCCCAATATTCCAAAAACCAATAATACTAGGTGTTTATGACCAGTGTTGACTGATCTAAACGTGACCCAATATCAGTTGAGTTTTAGTAGGATCATGCGATTATCAATAAGCACCTACGGGACATTATATTATACTATATTATTTTAATGTTAAATGAATTCATGAACAGAGTTAAATTGTGATCACATTAACTTGTGTGAACCCTAAAAACACACACAAATCAATTTGAAACTGCCTTTCAATATTAGGAGGTAAAATTGAATCGGCCAAATATAAAATGATAATATTTACACTTTTATACGAAGATTATCTGCACGTATCATCCCTCCAATTCAAATACAAATAATAGCGTTTTCATGTTTATATATTTGTCCGTTGCCCAGAATAATCGATCGGTAACGCAATAGGCCAACAAAAATTTCAAAAGTTTCAAGTTGTTCGATATAAGTAATAAATGCGATATGTCTTTCCCCCATCGGTCATATATACAAAATTTCGATCGACACAATTTCCAACACACTTGTACACCGTTTCTTGTATTTTGTAGTTGGTAGATAGTGAGTATTTATTTATATTTGTATTGAAATACTTTTAAACTCCTATGCTACAATCGTTTATAGAACCTACGCAAATTTCTTATCTTAGTGTTAATTTTTTATTTTTGTGTTCTTCTGTTATACATTTGTTATCATCATTTTTTTAATACCTCGCAACACACATGACGACTACTCATCAAATACGTGTGTACCTGCATGAATACGTACAAATATTTACATATGCTTTTATGTTTTTAAACACCAAACTAAATCCTGTTGACGATCACGAATTTTTGCCGTGGGTTATCGCGTACATTTTCCATGCGACTGTTGTTCTGTAGCATCACATATACTTTCACTGGCGCCATAAATACACGCATACACGTCCATACATGTACATACACACACGCGTGCATACAGGGATTAATTCGCCTGCGGCTTACATGTATGTACATAACTTCTGTCTTTCCGCATCCGGTCTGTCCGAAAACGTCCGGAACTCATTACACCAACCTAACTACAATAACAGTCATGCTCTGCAATAATTATTATTTTATATATAAAAAACATATACATAAAAAAAATTATCAAAATGTTTTTAGTTATGTATACTTGCACACATCATAAAGATGTATGGAGTTGAGATATTATAAAAATATTAGTCGTTGCGATAAAATCGACGTCTGTTCACTATATGGATAAACGTGAACGCGTATGATTACATACATGAGCCCATGTACAAGTCCGAATTAAGGTTATATGGGTTCACGTCTCCATAGTTCACATATGTCGATAGTCACAGATTATACCATATACACAATATTCACATACATGATAATTGTAACACATAATATTTATGGACGCATCTCGGCCATGAATATTATAGCAGGTAAGAGGAATAATATGGTCGAATTGCGTCTCCAAGACGGGACACAAATTACCCATTAAATTTACTACCTAAAAAAATATACCTTTTTGGGGGGACGCAAGTAATATGCAGCCAAAATTGGCTGCAACAAGATTGGGCAATTTTTCCCTTTTTTGCCCTATTAATTACACCACGATTGCACAAAAAAAATTGCAACACGATTGCGCCCCGATCCCTTTTTACTTGTTAAAATCACAACGCCATTGCACACCAAATAATATGTGTATATTCTATGTAGGACCTATATTGTAGGTATAATAATTTATGTACAACATAAAATAATCTATACAATACAGATTTACTACATTTAATTTTCATGAACTTATTATAACCTATTAATTCAAAATGTTCCTACCTATTTATTACAGGCTTAGGACTATCAACAAATTATCATCGTTGGCTTATTTAAAAATTTTTTTTTTCTAAATTACATGTATGCTAAATGTATTACTGACAAGATCAATAGTTTAAATTATTTTTATTAAAAATTGTTTTTTTTTTTTTTTGTATACTGAGAGTCATTAGTCGATATTTTTACTACTCGTATAACTATTATTAGCTCAACTTTTCATTTCGATTTTGAAAAAGTGCATTTTATGAATAAATAGTTTAAGTGCACATGTGTGGCTTCAAGAGAGGTACCACTGGGGTCATGCTCCCCCTCCCAGGCTTTTCAAAAATTTAAATTTTTTAATACATTTGTGTCCAATTATTTAATTAGATATCTACCTAACAATTTTATTTTGCCTATAAACCATATTATGACCTTAATATGAGGTGTGTATCATTATATAGGAACGTAATATATAAATATTTTATTTAATTAAACCAAGTATATTGTATAAATACAAGAGATTATTTATTGGAAAACTTGCATACTAGGATGGTATATTCTTAGAGCTCTCTCTGCGATTTAGCGATAGCTAAAAAAAATGGCCCACTCTCCTGGTAAGTATCTGAAGTCACTCCTGTGAATGCATGTATATGTACATTATAGAAAGTATGTATTGCATATATTATTTTATGATGTACATAAATTATTATACCTACATAATACATATACATATTATTTGATGTACAATGGTGTTGTGATTTTATCAGATAAAAAAGAATCGGGGCGCAATTGTGGTGTAATTAGTCAGGTCAAAAAAGGAAAAATTGCACAATCGTGTTGCACCGCCAAAATTACATTGGATGATCATTTGTATTTTTACGGTACTTACAAGAATATTTTCATTTTCATTTTTTTCTCGTTTGAACTAACGACCATTAGGGTCCATCACTTGCTTACCATTCTCACCACCATGGACTTTGTATATAAAAATACATGGCCAGGTTTTTATAATTTGTTTAAATTTGTTTTGTTATATAGTTTAATCATTTTAAAGAATTTTTTCATTGGAGGGGGTCCACAACCATATATTAGTCCCTGGGCCCCCAAATGTCTTAATCTAGGCTAAAACATGGGAAAAAAAAGATATTTATTTACCGCGCATACACAGTGAAATTAACAATGCAATAATTATAAGTAAGTACTGTTTTCGGTTTAGATCCAGTGATTGGTGGACTCCGTAACGCATTTCATAACTTAAAATCACATAATTAAACACGAGAAAAACTTTACTCTCTAATAAATAACATTCTAAAAATACTTATTGTTAATCATTACAAAATTCATTATTCGTAAGATCGATGTCCTTTATTTAGAAGAAAAAACATTATTGCGATTATCTTATGAGTTTTATGTATTTCGATTTAAATCAAACAGTTCTAAATATTAAATATTAATTTCAATATATTATGAATTATCAATTAATAAAAAAAATAACATAATCAATGCTTTAAGATTATACTTTTAAAATGACTGTACGAGTAGTAAAACAAATAGCAGTAGTATGGGTACAAAATACGAATTCTACGAAATCAATACACATTTTTACTGTAACTTTGTACTCTCTTTTTATTTTATTACAATTTGCAATATTTTCAAATTTCTTCAAAATAAAACCAAAAAATGCTAAAAGGAAAACGGGATAGTTGAATTGCACTTATTACCTACAAATAAATGGTCGAATTGCACTTGGATTGAAAAAAGTTAATGACCGAACTGCACTCCAGTAAAAAACAAGTTACTGCACTCGTTCAAAAAAAAGTGATATTAGAAAACCCTCTAAAAATATTACAAATCTTTCTGTTGGAGAACGCTACAGTATACTTATTTAATAGCATTATATATTAGTTCGTGCCATTTTGATAACGCAGATAATATTATATAATAATAACATACATACTCAGAAGCGTATTACCAGGGTAGAATTTTTGAATACAGTTAGTCATTACTACAAAAAATAATCGAAATGACAAAAAAAAAATTATAATTATGACAATAATTAAATGTGACGATTAAAAAAAAAATGTATACCTCATAATAATAATAATAATAATATGTATAATATAATATAATATAATGTATATTCTAATAATTATAATGTAAATATATGTAATTATAATGTAAATATATATAATTAACATATGATAATGTGATGTAAAAAACAATAATTTTTAACCACGTTAATGATTACTAAATGGTAATAAATGTAACTAAATAAAATAAATCTAACCCTTTCAAATGTATGATAATTTTATTGAAATCATTTTTTGAGCCCAAGTGCAATTCGACCATTACCTTTTTTAAACCCAAGTGCAATTCGACCATACCCAAGGAAAATATATGTAATCGATTCATCATTGTAAAATTACATAAATGGTATTTTTTAAGATCAAAAATACTAATATATTATTTCTTTTATTTACTAGTAATTAACGCCCAATGGGCACAGAGTACAGTAAAATACAGATATGAATATATAATAAATGTAAAGATAATATGGATTATTTTTATTACTATAGATGTATAACATCTTATATAATTCTAATATATTTAAAAATACCATAACAAATAAATCAGTGATTTCAACATGATTAAATTATTATGGACAAAATCCAAACTATTTATAGAATTAACTTAAATTAAGATTTTATTCATTGAAAAAAATACAACTCTTTTGACACACGAGTATTAGTTTGAGGGACATTTAAAGGAATTTGGCTAAATAATTCAGGACAAATAATGAAAGAATTGAGTAATTTATGTAATCAATTCACATCGTGCGATTTTCTTCTTTTTTCGAGTTACTTGATACTATACTCCATCGCTAGTTCTTTATTTTATCTATATAATAGTTAAATATACACACGACAAATACATTTTTACATTTAATTTTTTTTTTTTTTTAATTTCATGGCTGTAGAAATAAAAGATTTTCAACTTTTTTTATTTTAAAATATAGTTTTTTCAATAACTTCAGTATTCTCAACAATGTATTTATAATTTTATTTATTTTTAACCATGCACTTTATAAAGAATTAGTTTCTATTGATGTACGAGCCTACTTACTCATAGCGACTCGAATGATGGTATCAGTCGATTCTTTTTACTTATAAAATTAATTCATGTATTTTTGACAGGCGATTTAATATTTAAGCTGCAGAAAGGTGAATATACATTATGGTGGCAATAAAGATACACACTTAGTGAAAAATCTATAATTCAAGTTATAACGTTTTGATTTGTGGATACTTTATTGTTTTATTTTTCATAATGGAATACTAATTTCTAACATATTTCATTAGTACATATAATATTAAAAGTATTTTTTTATTACTAAAATAAATCATTTCTTAATACATAAATGGCAATACTCATAATGCCATTAAAATATTATTTTATAGTATACTATGTAAAAGTTTGAAACGCTATTTAAAATACCATAGCCGAATGAGATACACAAAACGATTCTGAGTGAAGGAAAACCAGGTGAATCAGTTTCGATGTTTAAAGATAGTTAATATTACATTAAAATATGTTTACTTTAAATTTTAAAACGTCTATGAAACTTTTTTGCTTCTCTTCAGTAAAATGTAATTTTTTTCAAAATGTTCTGAAAAAACTTAAATACAATTTTCATGACTTCAGTATAAATAATGAAAGTTTTAATAAGTAGTTAATAACTATTAAATTAAGTGGATTTTTTAATTTTTTTTAATTCTTGTCGTCTTATAAATTTTAATATACAAATTCACACAATATTTTTTTCTTCTGGAATGAAACTCAATCATTTTTCTTTAATAAGTGATGGGTATATACGAGAGACTTTGTATTAAATTTTCAAAAATTGTACCCCAAGCACAAACAATAAAATACTTGAATGTTAATTTCATTTATAATTCATTAAATAATGATATTGAAGATTCGGATTTAGTGTAAACACAAATTAATATTATATTATAATAACATTAAGCCTTAATTTTCCAATATTTAATTCTAGAAATTATGTTCCTTTTTCTATTAGTCATTATACTCAAAACTACAGTTAATAGAAACCTATTAACAGAATAAATTGAATTGTAGTAAAATAAAAAAAAAAAAATTAATTTTTCTTTAATAACATTTAAAATTAAAAAAATTACTTTTGTTATAAATTGGTATATTTGTAAATTTTAATTTTTCCTATATAATTCTGTGCTATTTCCTTTAATGCGTAAATAAATAAATAAAATAACAGTTTTTAATACTTCGAATTAATATCGAAAAGAGTACTTTTGTATTAGTTGTACAATATTGAATTATTATTATTTTTTTTTTATATATATTTATTTTCATACCTATAAGAAAGTCTTAAAAGTTTCATGTAAATTGAAAATTAAACACGAATGGTACTTTAAAAGGCCATACTTGAAATTGTTTAGTAATTTATTCTAAAAAACAACAGAAAACTCGTGAGAAAACTGTAAAATGGTGCGTTATTTTTTAATAAAAAATCCAATTTTGGATATTTTGTAACACATTAGAAACTTGAAGTACTACGAAAAAAGTGTTTATAAAAATAATACTTTTTTGAGCATTAAATATATTTAGAACGCTCTTCTTCATCGAACATTTTCTTACTGCTCATGACATTTTTATTGTAATTTTGTTTTAAAATCTTAAACTCTATAGAACTATACTAAAATATTTTTTCTTCATAATCTATAACTAAATTAAATCTAAAAATACATTCCTATATACCTTATATACAAATCTTTATTATTTAAAATAATTTTGATAATTTAAAATTAACAATGATAATTTTTTTTTATTCGTTACGGTTTTCAATTATAACTTTAAATTTTAATTAAAAAAAAAATATATCAATAGTTCAATTTTATTTTACACTAAAAATTTTCAAATTTTTATTAATTAAGAATTTTCGAAAGATCACTAAATATATCAGCACAGTAAACTAACTTTGTTCAAAATCTTTTTTCGAATGCAATGGATGATTTATAATTTACTAGCCGACCCGTCATAGCTTCGCCTGTGATTGGTTGTTTATTTTGCCTTTGGACCATGATATGTAGAATTTTTTATTCAAATATTATTGTTTAATGTGATCGGCAAGTAAATATAAAAAAACGGTTAATGAAAACGGATTGAAATTTTTCTAGCGTTATAAATGATAAAAATAAATACAGATAAAAAAGAAATAATTTATGGTTGATAAAGAATTTGATTGAAGTTGATGAAGAAAAAAAAAGAAAAAAAAAAAGAATTAAAATAAAAATTTTATAAGACTTCTGAGTATATGATGTTTTTTGTTATATTTCCTGTTGAAATTAAAATCATAAGATGATTCTGGTCCCTAGTTCGAGAAAATGCCACGTATAATTGCCCATGTGAAAAGCACTCTGTACGAAGATCTACGCCAACGTACTTGAATTTTTGACCTTGCGCTTTGTTTATGGTAATGGCAAAAGAAACTTTATCCGGGAATTGAAGCCGTTTGAAAGAAAACGGCAAGTCAGAGGGAATCATGGGAATTCTTGGAATAAATGCAATTTCTCCTTTCGCTGGCCCTGTAAGAATTACGGCTTCTATAATATTATTTCGCAACGATTTTATTTGTAATCTTGTACCGTTACATAAGTTCGGTGGTTGAAGATTACGTAATAATGTAATTGGAGCACCAATTTTTAATTTTAGCTTATGAGGAGGAAATCCCGAAGGAGAAAGAGACTTGAGAAATTCTTGTGGATAATGAATAGCATCGTCTGTTGATGTAACTGTATCAATAGATAGATATTCACGTCAGTGTCCATCGAATTTTAGAAGGATGATATCATTAATTTCTCCTGCTTTTACATTTCTCAGAGAGATAATAGCTCTTTCACATAATCACTGATAAGATTTATTGGACAGATTAAAAATGTCAGGATAAATTGTAGAAATCAACTCTTCCACGTTATTGACCAAGCGTCCAATCGTGTGATTGACAGAAATGTAACCATTTTCATTTTCTAAAGTTCCATTTCCAATTTTCAACAACTGTGCTGGAAAAATATCGTCCCCTCCGCATAAATAAACTCTCATGTTTGTTCGCAAATAAAGTTTTTCAACATAGTTCCATACAGGAGAAGATTTTAAGCAAGCATTAACGATATCAGCTCGAGTACCTTTAGGGATTACTGGTAAGGTTTGACGGAAATCACCAGCGAAAACAAATGTTATGCCACCCATAAACTTATTATTACACCTTTCAGAAATCATTTTTGCCATCATATCTACAGCGAATTGGCTGAATAATATTTTGTAATAATGTAGATGATTTAGACTTGTTTCTCTAACCAAAAAACTTATAAGAATAAAATTGCATGCAGGAGACAGTTTTTGTTCGATTTTGGTTATTTTTCTGTAAAATATTAATGTGATAACCGTCTTCGCCTCTAGTATACATCAATGGATATTGCAGTGCATCATAAGATCTATTCAATTCGGAAACTCGACTCAAGTGTCCACTCCGACGGTGCAGAACTATATCTCTGGGACCTTTATCTTCATTAACTAATAATACAGCTACTTCATCGATGGTAGTTGCATTATATTAACCTCTGTGTTCATCTTGAAAAACTCTGTCAGCATGAATAATTAACTTAAAGTTTTGCAACTCATCAAAAGACCTCGACTCCAGATTAGATCTAAAGCTCTGTATGAGGTGATTATTTTCACGCAAAACTATTTGCAATGATTCAATGAGACCTCTTTTTAAATTTGGAATCAAATTTGTTCGAATAGATATTTGATCCGACTCTGATACAAAATATATTTGTAAAAATTTAGCATTATTTCCAATTTCGGGTAATAAACTACCTATTAAATGATGCACTTGACCCTGAATTTGAAAAGAGGGCATGAAAATCCCTTCAGCTATTTCGTTTGCTCCAAACGATGTCATTTGAAACAGAGCGTCTAGCCCGTCTATAATTATCAAAGAAATGTTTTGATAGAGAGTGAGAATTATCAATTAAACTTTTAATTAGGTCTGGAAGATCCTCAAATTGGTATAAAACAACTTTACCGTCAGCGCAGCAAAGTCCATAGGTTTCATCTTTCCATTTTTTTGTATGGCACTTAGGACATAATATAGTCATTCGTCCAATTTGAAGCGCTTTAATATTTAGATAATCAATCTCGGATTGATAATATAGGTACACGCACAATATAGGTACAATTGTTTTTAATTTTTTATGAACTTTTATGAACTTTTTTACTAACAAAAGTGGTACTAAAACCTTCAGCAGAGTGTCGGGTTTCAGCCAAAAAAAATGTCAGCCAAATCGGTTCAGTAGTTTTCTCGGTTAGCGCGGTCGAAAAAAAAACCCTTACAATTTTATATATAGTATAGATAGATTAAAAATCCTAATAAAAATAATATACACCCAAATCGAGAACATAATAGAAAAAAAGTTACGCGATTATCGATTCGGGTTCAGAAGGATCAAAGGTATTAAAGAAGTAAGCTTAAGAATATTGATAGAAAACAAATATAATTTAATATTTTTATTTAATTTAATTGATTAAATATCGATGTTTATGTTTGAAATTTTCGAAATTTTTTATTTGTATTATTTTAGTATTCAGTATACAACAATCGTTATACGAGTACAGTATACACTATACAGTTATAATCAGGGCTCATAACTTCATGCATTAAAAAACGCATAATAATAATGCACTAACATTTGATCAAATATGCGTTAAAAATCTTTAACTATGCACGAAAAAAAATTGTATAAGTATTTTTTTTAAATAATAAGAATTATCCATATCCATTCATATTTTTAAAGTTTATGTTTTTTCTTCGATTACATTTTATTAAAATTATAATTAATAAACACATATTGCGATGAAAATAGATAGATTGCAATAGACACGTCAATAGGAGGAGAGTGGTAGTGGTGCGTAATAACATTATTTCCGTGGTATTGCTTTTAACTTATAAAACTTAATGCCATAAAAAAAATAAAAATATTGATAAAATATTATGATTTTATAAACAAGTTCAGAAAAGTAAATAAGAATGAATTCAAACATTTATTGATCTAATTTTTTTTTTTTTTTTTGACTTCTACGAAAAATGATTTTGCTGAATTTACATAAAATAATATGCGCTTATAACTCAAAAAAAAATCAACTATATACCAAATATGCCAATACACACATGCAAAAACATATCTATTAAACTTTAGATTTTTATTAGGTACCATTGTTATGAAACGTATATTTAACTTAATTAGCAAATTTTCCGATGTAACAAAGAAAACATGCAAATGTATGAACTTTCGAGCCCTGATTGTAAGAATTTAATATGTATTTAAAAAAATATAAGTTAAACAATAGTATTTTAACTCTTGAATTAAACATTCTTAAACATCGAGGTTTTTCACTGATACATGTCCATATGGACGAGTGAACTGCATTCAACATAGAATTAAAACGGTTATGCCAACCTTCTATTGCATTGTTTGTGCATGGAATGTCTTTTTGGATTAATTCATAACAATTCCAAATACTAATATCAAATAATGCAGGTCTTCTATGACCCTTTCTGTTCGGTCTACCGATGTATGTATCTTCAAAATAATTTAGAAGTTCAGTTAATGAATTTTGATTTTTTTCGTAAAAATCTGTACTAATTAATGATTCAAAAGAATCAATAACTTTATTTTCTGGGACATAAGCTAAATAATTGTATAGATCCAATTATTTAAAATTCACGTGTATAATAAAACTTCGTGCTTGTAGATTTATGGATTATCTGACTTTGTTGAAATGAATAAATTACTACCGAGTAACAATGATATCCATCACATATTATTCAAAAAAGTTTAAAATCGACATTATAAATTCTAAATGTGTTGAATTTATTTATTAAAAAACTGCTTAAGAGATATTTAGGAATTTAATCTGTTTGCTATAATAACAAATATTTTTTTTTAAACTAAACACTTATTCGAATAAAAAATTTAAATACTAAAGAAATATTTATTCGGGATGGTCTTGTGGTAAGATTGTGATAAGATAAAATGATTATTTTAGTTTCGATCAGAAGCTTAAAGATGATTTGGCTTCTCATTTTTTAAATTAAGAAATCATGCTTAACGCGACATTAAATTAAAATTATATTTCAAAACATTGTTATTGGCTGATAACTATCAAAATTTGGAATTGAAAATAGTCATATAAATTTATAACTGATATATTCGTATTATTGTATTTTTTTAGCGATTTAAAACGTAAATCCTTAACTCTGTTAATAACTTTTTTAGCTCCATTAAATTATAAGTAACTACTGAAAAATATTTTACACTTTTATATTGAAATACTGCGTTTTATATATTTTAAACAATTAGAAATGTTTACATAACAATTTATCTACTAACAAAAATATAATAAAACACAATTTTCCAGCGTTAAAAACTGTATATTTCTTCAGTTCAAACGGATACTATTAACAATGATAATATCAAAGCGTATATTAATAAATAAACATATAACTTTTAATAAAATAATAAAAATTTAATTTAAATGAATTTATAAATAAATAAATGTTTAGCCTGGAGTAGTCTCAGTAGTACCTCGTCAGGTATACAAAGTCAATAAAATTGGAAGATAACGAATAAAGGGGTTCTAGATAAAATAAAAAAACTATGAAATATATGAAAAAGTATTCAATCCAGAAAGAATAGGACACATATTAAGGCATGAAAGCTTACTCTAGAAAATAATTGAAGAAGATTTTGAAGGACATATTGCAAGTGGAAGACCAAAGGCAGAATACATGACACAAATAACGAATAATGAAAATTACAAAAAACTAAAAGAATTGTGGTATGATAGAAATGCATGGAAATGCAATACCGATTTATGACTAAAAAATAAAAAATGAAATCGCGACTTAATATGAAAAAAATGAATCGTTTTACATGAAGATAATTTATTTCTATAAAAGAGATGATTTAAAATTACTTCATAGGTATAGAAGTGTTAATATTTATATAATGTAATATAAATATGTAGTTTTTTACGATAATCAACTAAAAAGTCATGGTAATATTAAACAAAAATATAACATAATTTAATATAAATCGTATTAAACGTTATACTAGAAGTATGTAAATTATATTCTGATAACAATAGCAACATTTAATCAAATCATTTATTATTTATAAAAATTACATATTAATCAATAATAGGTTATAGTTTTACCAATTTATATTACCATTTAATTAATTTAATTTAAATTATCATTATCGATTCGATAGTGATGATCTATCGTTATAAAAAAGTTTAATTTTAGACAATTCCTAAGTCAAATAAACCAAAAATGTATAATTTGTAAAACTTAAATAATAGTACATACTCGTATTTGAAGAGCTATTTGGAAAAATGATAATAGTCTAAAAACTAAAAATCTTATAATTACATCATCTTGTCATTTGTTTTAAAAAATTAATTTAATTAGTTGTATTACAACATTATTTTTTTTTTAATTATTTTGTACTTTATCTTTCAGTTTTTTTTAATTCTGAAACTTTAAAACTGCAATACTAAACAGTTTATGAATAATGACTATTATCGCTTTTTTTCGCAGCTGTTCATATATCTCGTATATGTTAAATTATTGAAATAGGCCCGTTAAATATATAATTTACATGATGTGGCTTAAAATTTAAAAATAAAGGATAATTTTATATTATAACGAAAATGTAACGTGATGGTTATAATATGTTATAATTGTTATGTTTAATTGCACTGTTTAAAATCTTAATGATAGCAATCACGTTTATGCATTTGTTTATGTAAATTATGAATACCATTCGTGCAAATAAAAGCTAAATTTATAATCTTGTTGAAACTGCTTTGGTTTTTAGACTCTTGAATATACTATCGGGTTTTCTAAAGTTAGTTAGTATCCTCATAATCAGCTAATTGATTTAATTAATATGATGGTTGAAATATTAACTTCGCTTTTATTTTCGTTTATAATTTATCATACATTTTTAATAAATAATAAAGATTACAGAATAGGGTAACATATTTATATTTGTACATATATTTGATAAGTAATTGTTAAGATGTCTTGCGCTCTTACATTTTTGTTTCTTAGTAAGAAATCTAATTATGAAGTTAAAATGAATACAACTTGAAATTTAAGTCTTATGAATTATTTATTGTTTCTGAAATGCAATATAAAAATAACTACTCAGAATCGACTTAATAAATGATTAATGTTCATAAATTTCACTATGACAAGCTCCCACTTCAATTGCACCAAACCTATTATCAAGTCGATTCAATTCAACTTGGGACAGTTTTTATATGGGCAATGGATAAATAAATTGTAATCCGTAAAATATGATTTACATTCTATGGTCATGAGTTAATTTACTATTTAGCAAACTCATTAAACAAATTTTATTTGGTTGGGAAAACTATTATGTTAGATTATCACCGTGATACCATCGTGTTGACACAAAAATATCTTCAGAAAATTGATAAAACCTATTAGAAAATATTTTTGTATTCGATTACTATAAAATATTATGTTTAAAATAAATTAGTATATAAAATATCTCATATTTTTTGGTAAAAGTACCACATAATTTGTATAATTATTATTTTAAAAGCATAAGTATGTTATATCGACATAAAATGTTTAAAGATGTATTATGTGATAATGAAAATCCGAAATAGGTATCTAATTTATATTCATACAATTGGTCATTTTACCGTAGGCTTTAATTTAATTACCTACCAATTACAGTAGAATATTGTGTTTGAATATTTAAAAATAATGTTTGATATAATTTTTATTAGTTTAAGCTTATTTTAATAATTATTACCTACTTAAAATATTTGTTAACATGACCAAAATCTAAATAAACCTGATTTCATGTGTTTTTTTAAACAAAATATGTATGATTTGCCTATTATATTTGGAAACATAGAAAACAACCTATAGCTTTTACAATAATTACTGATAACGGTAATCGTATTTTTCATTCACACCCAACTACATTCATGTTTACATAGACAATAGACTTTGTTTTTAATAATGATGTTCCAAAATATAGCGCTAGGGTAGTTATTAAAAAAAACCTTGTTTATTGGTACGCATGATTTATTTTCGTTCGATATTATCATAATTTTTAATTAATATTATACACAGTCCAGCTAGCACAGTATGAATACTATGCATCGGGATAGAACAATACAATGCACATGCACAGTCAGTGATGTATTTTCAATTTTTTTATGGGGGATTAAAATTTTTCTAAAAAATAAGGGATTTATATTATAAGAAAATACATACGAATATAAGGTATGAATTGATAATTATATTATTCTATTAATATTATAAACACAAATTAAGAATTATTTATAACCACATGATATAAATTAATGTTCTCTTTCTCTGTACCTTTATAGCAAGTAATTTATGAGTTGAATCTATTTTTTCTTTTGGGGGGTCAAAGCCTGAGAATACCCATCCTTCGAAAATACGCTACTGTGCACAGCTGCTTGTCAAACGCATCTGTTCAGGTAACATAGATAAATATTAATAACATTTCGTGGGTTAATGGGTTTCCAACTTGATTATTATTGTCAATGCCTACTTTTTTTATACACACCAAAGCATCCGAAATTATTACTTTTGAAGCACAAATAATTATACCTAGAAATTTGCAAATAAAGTTGTAATTAATACAATATTATTTTATCGAGTACCAGTGGCGTGCGGAATCTTTTCTCCGAGTGGGGCAAAATACATTTCCAATCACCCATCCTTTCAAATAATGTACATGACATAATTTAATACCATACAAATTACAATATATGTAATACATACCATATTATGTATATTATAAACTGGTAATCATAGAATATTATACAAGTTTTATTTCAAGTATATTTGTAAGTTATTACTTACGAAAAAATACTGTCTACCCACCCACTGGTTTTCAAATGCGACTCACACCCTAATTTTGATATATCTGCACGTCACTGCCGAGTACATGGTACGATTCGTGTACGGTTAATGTAATATAGATCAATTATTCGTTTAGACTTTTAGGTGCCTTTTAGGTAGAAAGACAACAAGTCGGCGCTTATGAACTTAATTGGTCGTCAACGATTCAGGTGAACTACAGTTGTCAAGTTTATCGAGCTTAAGAAATGTTGACGTTTCGGACTCGTGGAAATTTAAAGTACGTTTGTTGACATAAGATAAGAACTGTCGATCGCGTGGCGTATCGGAGCATGTGGGCGTGTAAATACCAGATAAAATAGTACTATATAGTTACAACATACATATTATACATATACGGGCATATTACCATGGTCTTCTGGAAATATTCAGTTTTTTCAATCCTTTTTTTTTTTTTTGTACAGGAACATTTATAATTTATTATGGTAACTTGTATATAACATAACGAATTCCTACAGGTGATTAACACGTATAATGATATACAATAGGCAATTAATTACTCCTACATACTAATAAGATATGAAATGTAGATTCTACACACGTCGCGTCACCCGCATAAAAGTAGTACACGTGTTCATAAATTATTATAAACGCATGTTGTACTATAGTTTTTTTTTTTTTATTCATTTTTTTTCACCCAACCGTATTTTATAATATTGTTATTTTTGTCACTAGGCTATTATCGAAAATCGTAAGACAATTTTGACTTCTGACACATTTGTTTTTATTCTTCCGACGTTTGAACGTTGCTGTCAACAGATTCTATTTGCAGACACAAAAACTCTTATTCCGAGTAATCTAACAACATCTCTCTCGCAACAGTTTACTCTTGGAAATTTACATTTTATTCAAATGCTTTTGACGATGCAATTTACACGCAAATACAACATTGTTATTGTTATTATTACTATTATTATTAATTTTACGAGATTGTATATTTTATCTACTGTTTTCTCGACCGTAATATAATTTGTATGTCTCCCTATAATGTAGTTTCTAAAAATAAAATACATATAATCATATAACTATTATAATAAATATAATAAACAAACACAAAAATCATGATCAGTAGTATTTGTATGTTCATGATTATTGTAGAATAAATTAAATCTCTATTTATATAGGGTATTATTATTAATTTATTATAATTTAGCAATTGTCTTGTAGAGACATCAGAGCGCCGCACACATTGGGAAACGCTGGTACGTTGTGCTAATTTGTATTGCGATTTATTACATTATGAATATTGAATGATTAAGATCTATAACTATAAAAATTATATCCATAAGTCTCCATCTGCTTATTGTGCTTATTGAAGCGAAACGTTAAACATTAACACATAACATTTGACTACTTAAGAACTAACACTAGACTAAATACCTTAAATAAGAATAATCGTCAACAAAATAGTGTTACCCAATTAAAAAAAAAAGTCACACTGGATGTTACACTCGTTGTCGTCGTGTATTCGCACAAATTTGTCATACACAAATGAGTAAAATCTTAATTATTATTTTAGCTATCAACGTACTTGCTAAATGGCAGTAAATGGTTCAGAGAAAAATCGGTAGACATTCCAATCTATAAAATTTTATTAATCTTAATATAAACATTATATACACAAACATTTAATGCGACCATTGAACAATTTAAAATATTCCACTGCATTTTGTTTTATAATGTTTGAATTTTGAAATGATATTTCTTAAATTTTATATTTACATGTAAAATATCAATATAAATATATAGTAATACTTTATAATGTCCATACGTAACATTAAGTTTTGAGCCAAAATAATTTTTGTTTAAATATATATATATATATATATGTATATAACAATTATTAAGTTTATTCTATAGCTGATAAAATACAAAACATATTAAAATATATATTTTATTTAGTACTATGAAATCCATAATTAAAAACCCGATGAAAAATAATTTTCAACCATTTTTGCAGTATAAAATTTATATTTCTTATAATTAACAAATATTTAAATCATAATATTTGCCTAACCAATTGTGGATTGAATCATAAAACAAAAAAATGTTTTATTCGACTAGTTGATAAAATAGTATGAAAAAAAAATATATCGGGAATGTGCAAATCAAACGATTTTAAGTAAATAATTCATGCATACGTTAAACAACATAAATAACTTATAAACTTCTAACAGCCACTGAGACAATTTCCCATCGAGCTCAATCTAAATTCTTGTAGTAAATTTCCAATAACTGCAGATTATTTCTGTATTTGCTTTATAACCAAATATGTGGGTAAAAAGCAATTCTAAATACCTACACAACATTCCAGTTCGAATAAGACCTCTATGTATCGCTTACATGTTCCAACTAAAATATGTTTATAATTGAAATAATTTTCAATAATGCTATGTAGAAATTTGTAAAAGTTATTTGTAGCTAAAATTCGTAATACTATAAATGTATTTATGTTCAAATTTATGACGACTGTTATAACTTCGCCTTTAAATTAATATATAATTAAACTATTTACAATTTATAATACTCGACGTCAGTAATGTATTGGCAAATATATTTATAGATATACACGCTAAAAAAATATGGATAATAATCATAAAATAATTTTCTCGCTTCATTCGATAATTTTTTTTTCGCAACGTTCAAATAAATTTAATTAATCCTTTATACATGTTTATAACTTCTAATAAGACTATAAAATACAACACCACAAAATATACAATTACCGCAAGTTATAAATTGCATGATGTAGATTTAAGAACCATGGGTTGAATGTCCATACTACATAGTTAATGTTATTCACTAAACTTAACTTAAAATACATTAAACTCAGCGTACACAGTAATTTTCAACTGATAAATATTTTATAGTAGTCCAAAATAGTTCACAATCATTTTTTGTTTCCAATGAACTATTAAATTTTTTTTTTCTTTTTTGGTTTTCGAGTTATTTTTGAAGCATATAACCGTAAAATAGTATTTTCAATTAGGTATACGCCAAAAATTGAAAACATATTGACGGGTATACATACCAATATACTCCTGCTCGTAATTAAAAAGAATTTTATAACTAGGGTGTAGATTTTTATGTAATAAATAAGTATAAATATGTAAATATTTATGTTCTAATTTTTGCTAAAATATGTATTAAAAAACGTAAAATATTTAAAAAAAAATCGATATTTTACATTAATGATTTATTATTAATTAATAATTATTCATTTGATCATCTTCATTGTTGTCTTCAAAACAATTGGATACGACGTATATTTAAAGATTTTCAAATTTTAATGTACAGCACTTAGATTTCAATGTCAACTCATAGCGGCTGAGGGTGCATTCAATGTCGACTAAGGTTAATGGGTTATATTTCGTACCACATATTTCGGATGGTGTTACTTCAATATAATTTGACATATTTTCATTTTTATTTATAACATTATCTCTAATATTTTAAATTTTTTTGTAAACTAACGTATTATCCAGTATGTAATTTAATTAATTTTTATTATAACTCCGGATTCTCCTTGAACTTAATTTCTGAATTTTCCACTATCGCGAGATTCTCAACTATCGTTAGATTTAATATTTCTAGTTTTTTATTATTTTAACCAAGAAAAAAAAAATTCTGGAAATATATGCTAAATTATTTTGCAAGTTATTATTTTATATAATATCAGAAGTAATAGCGATTGTAATATTTAAATCAAGATTTGAAATATATTCTTTCATTTAATTCCATTATAATAATTGTAAATTAAATAAAACTTTGTTAAAATGGTATGAAAATGTGAAATATTTAGAAAATATGTAAATATTGATGAAATATTTAAAAATATGTATTTACATAAAAATATGTAAAATAAAAAAGGTCTCATACTATCCATAGTGCTATAAAACGTGCTTATTTTTAATCGGAATTGAGAAATTCATATTCAATAAAATTATTTAATTACATAAAATCCGCGCCCTAATTATAAGTAGATACATAAATGTTAAAAAATAAATAACATTATATTTTATATTTTTTTCTTTTAGTTAATTTAATAACAATAAATATTTTCAATAAAAGTAGATATAACATTTTTATTTCTTTTATTGAATAATCATAAATATATGTGCTATTCCTTATTAGTTAATATTTTTTTTAATATTTTTGTTCTTGAGCCTATACGGGCAATTAAATGAATTAATCAATTAGTTAATTAATAAATAATCGAATGACTTTATATTATAATATTATCTGTATAAATTTTATACGATTATATTATGAAAACAATTAAAAAATGAAATAAAAATTATTTTACTAATCAGAAATTTAGAAAACAAAACTGACTTTTTTTAAGCTTTTATAGCCCATTTAAGGCCTTCGCTGCTTCTACTATTTGTTGCCATCTATATCTGTCCACACATTCTTCTAATTTTGATCCTGGTGTACATTCTTCGAGGTCTGATTTGACTATGTCTATCCACCTCTGCCTGGGTCGACCCCTAGTTATTTTCCCTTTGATAGTGCCAATCATTACTTTTTTTACTGTACCAGTGGATCTTCTGGTATAGCCCGCCCATTCTAACCGTTTGCCTCTTATAAGGTACTTGATATTGGACTTTGAAAATATTTAGTAGATCTCATTATTGGTTCTTCTTCTGTATTCTCCATTTTCTATGATAAGGCCATAAATACGTCTTAGTATTTTCCTTTCGAAGGTCATAAGTTTTTCTTTGTCTCCCTTTGTAACCGACCACGTTTCACATCTATAAGACAGAACTGGTCGTAGATAACTAGAGTAAAGGGTAATTTTTGGTTTAATAGATAATAACTTTGATTTGAATAGTTTTTCTAGTGCAAAGTAACCTTTTTTAGCTGCAGCAATTCTTAGTTTTATCCCTCGTTATGTATATTATTTCAATTATTTATATTAGTTACTTAATATTTAAAGTCGGTAACCGCCTGAAAAGTATAATTGTCACATGTCATGTGTGTTTCCAGTCTTTCTTCTTATGACCATATACTTGGTCTTATTTTGGTTAATATCGAGTCCTATTTGTTTAGCCAACATGATAAGTTCAGCCGTTTTTATACTAATATCTTCGCGCGAACACTCAGTAACCATGATATCGTCTGCATAAGCAAGTATCGTTTAGTTTCCAAGTAATTCCATTCCTTGGTAAACTGCAAAAATCTTATTACTTTCTCTAGGGCAACATTAGCGATAATGCATCCCTTGTAAATCCTGTATTTACTTCAAAACTCTCTGATATTTCTTTCCCAAATTTAACTTTGCAATGACTGTTAGAATTACATTCTTTCACCTGTTGTATTAATTTAGTTCGAACTCCAAATTCTTCAATGGCCTTCCATAACTTTCCTCTTCTAATACTATCATATGCCTGTTTGAAAACCACAAAACATATGTGTATTTCTTTTCCGTATTCGTAATATTTTTCGGATACCTGTTTGATTAAAATATATTGTCTATTATTGATTTACTTTTTATGAAACCTATTTGATAATTACCTATTATATCGTTTGTATATTTCTCTAGTCTATGTAGTACAGAAATGGAAAAAATGAAACTGACTTTATAAATAGAATTTCTACTTAACACTTTTGATCGAACTATAAAATATTTATAAACAAGTACAATTATTACGTTATTCGTTAATCGATGATATTGCTTAAAATTATTATTTACAGTTATCAATTCAGAATAAACAGATTTAATGATTGAATAACTGTTGATGTCGTAATAAAAAAGAACGAGCCATTTGATAGTAAAAAAATACACCCATGCATTGTTGGGAATAATTCGGGTTTTCATTTAAATTTATAAATGTAAAATTATACAAAATAAATATAAAAAATATACATTTTTATTGAATTCTAATATTTATAGAAATATTAATCAAACAGAAGAAAGTAGTTTTTTTTGTTCCTAATTTAAATAAATTATATGTTTATATTTATTGTATAGCTTCTGCTTTAAATACTTACATCTATTTAGCGTATAGTTTATGGCTACATGCATTATACTAATTATTATATGGTAACATATAGTAAATTTAATTATTGTATAACAGATGAATAAAAAAAAAAAAAAAAAAAGTAGGGTACTTAATAGTATGGTTAACAGTGAGTAATAGTAGAGTAATGCAATTAATATTTACAGAAAAATGTAAAATAGGTTTTTTTTTATGTATTTATTGGTAAAATTTGTATAGCACTAAAAATAAAGACCTAATAGGGATTGAAATTTTCAATCACAAAAAAAAAATAAAAAATATTTATGAATGAATTGATATTATTCGACATTTACTGATATTTTAAATATTTCAATTTAATTTGTATTTAACTAAAAATAATATTTTATATTTGGATAGTAGTATGTCAGGTGCTAAACGAGTAAATGAATATATTCAAAAACATAAAAACACTTTTGGTTAAGACTTACACTTAGAAGTGAATTTTCATAGACGGAGGGTTAAATAAATTCACATGTGTATGTAAGAAAATTAACCATTGGACCTGATCTCATATAGGTCTAAGAAAATTGTAGTTCATCCCATCGATAGCAAATTGAATAAGATAAGTATATTTTGTTTTTAATCATAACGTCTGTTAAATTATGTACTTTACTGTTATTTATACTCGATATTCATAAAAATTAAACTAATTGACCAGAAACGCTATTTTATTTTACATTTTACGGTAAGTGAATATTATCGGTTATAACTGTAACATTATCATCCTGAAATTAATTTGCCGTGATCGTAATGTAACATTATGGTACAGGTAATAGTCACCAACCGATTATACATTCTTTGTATTCTCATTAGGTTCGAAACAAGTTAGTAAAATTAGTTGAGATATTAAGAAACTCTTGTGATTTAAATTATTACTATTATAAGTATAATGATTATTTACCATATTATAAATTATAATTTTAAAACATTTGTAGGTTTTCAAAACCATAACCATAAACAATGCTCGAATGGAAAATTTTCCGAACTGAAACTCTTTTTTTTTTAGTACATACCATAGAATTAGGGGCTTTAACCCCCCAAAATTATATTTTCCCCTTCCTGAAATACTAAGCCTTATTTATTACATAAGTTTTACCTACTATTTTATACTGTTTTAGTTAAAATTATATTTAGGCGAACCATTTTTTTTCATCTCTGATACTATGTAAAGTGCTAAAAAGAGTGCTAAATCCACAGACGTTTTATCAGAGTGTAAAATATTTCCCATATTCATACTATTTACAACTTATTAATCTATTATCTATTTCATTCGGTGAATCAACAAAAGGTCTTTGAGTTTTTACAATTTTATAAATAATTCTAAAAACTAGAAAAAGGTTTGAAAAATCGAAGAGCCATGTCAACAACAAATAACCCAAAATTTGTTATATTTTTATGTGTATCATAGATAAATATTTGATAATTTTTTCATTCGGACATGAAAACATTTTTAGTATAAGGTATTTTATAAAAATAATACTTGTGTAATATTTGTATATCCCTTTCAGAACTAATAATAATAATAAAGATGAAAATAATACGGAATTAAATACTATTATTGGTAGATTTGGGTAGATCGCATACAACATCACTAACTATTTTTTTACTAATCAAAATTATGTAAGACAAAGCTTTAAGTACCTCACTAAATCTTTCTTTAAGGGTATAAGACATACCTATCTATATCTACCTACCCAACGTGTAGGATTGAGAGTTTTCAAAGTGATATCTGACATAGATTCTGAGAAAACATTCAACTTTTCCTATCGTACTAGGCTCAATCCACAAAACAATTGTAGATATTTTAGATATTTTTAAAAAAACTGAGATATTTCTCGTCGTTCTTGCTCGTTTCCTACAGAGAATCCTGTCGCTATCCGCCGTCGCATTTTTATTTTCAAAAATACATGGCGACCCATTATTGTATGTTGCTCGGCAGTGAACGGGTAAAATAATATTATTACGTAACTTTAATACACATACTTCTCTATACTAACTTGATAAACTACTCACCGAATTTATCATCAAGAATGATGAAATTTGGCGGAAGCGTTCTTATCATACATCCACCACGTTTTCGATCGACAAAAAAATATTAAATACTTGCTGGTTACTATTCTTACTATTTCTTCAATAAGTAAAATTTAAATGAATGAGAAGACATAAAAGTTAAATATAATTAAGAGGAAAAAAAACAAATACTATATTTTTCACGACCTAAACATTTTTAACATATAAGTCAACAATTAACAATAAGTTTGTTAATATAGTAATTTTTATATTAAATTTATCGTATTTAATATATTTTATTTCATTATAATTACATTTCAATTTATTATTTTAATTACTTTGACTAATCTAACAATAAAAAACGTTGATGAAATTTAAAAAAAAAAAATATTTTCATTATTTATTTCTACTAAAAATCAAAACAAACAATTGGTTGTAGTTAACGCAAGCTTCTATTTTTGTTCATATCTGTTTTCTTTTTAATTGAGGGCCCCAAATCACGAAGGCCTCGGTGCGTCGCACCTACTGCACCACTGCTACGCCGCTGTGTAACACGATTATTGATTAATAATTTAACGATAAAACAATAAGTGTTGGTATACAACTTACCAAGTCAATAATAATATTATTGATTTCATTTTTAACTTTTTCAACATAATCCTTGTAGCCTTTAATCAAAACTTGACTAGAATTGGAATTAACTTGTGGAAATTTAATAGTAACTCCATTATGTTTCCCACTTATCTGGTTTATTACTTCAGCATGGTGGGCAACAAAATGATCATGATATTTTGGAGGAACGTTCATAGTCACTTCAATTATGTTTTTCTATAACATTTTAATGTATTACGAGATTATAATTATTATTATTGTATTATGATTCTGGTATATCTATTATTTAAATAAATTAAAAGGTAATAAATGTTCAATTATTTTTTATGTAATAACTGTTAGTCATAGGTTTATTTTATGACTTTAATAATTCCAATAACTATGTTTAAAAATATTTGTATAGTAAATACTAACCAAGTCTTTAACAATTTCTTCAATCTTACGTTTCGCCTCTTCAACATTTATTTCGTCACCTTTTATGATGACAGCACTATTACTAGAAGCTATTTTCGGAAATGTTATAGACACTCCATTGCAATCATTAATAATTCGATTTATAACTTCACCACGTCTTGCAACAAAGTAATTCTGATACTTTGGATCAACATTTACTACAGCTCGAATAGTATTTTCCTAAATCATAATTTTTAATGATAACATGGTTAACTTATTTAGTTATGATTAGGTACATCGATGATTATTTTAATTTTTTATCTTAAATTGTTTCATTTTATATGACTTATATAACAATAGTTCATAATTGTAAAGAAAATTATGAGCAATTATGTAAATATAACCTCAGTACAATTTCAATAAAAAATAGACAGGTTAGTTTAATACACGTGCATTTGTATTGAATTATACATACCAAAACTTTAGCATGGTCTGAAAGTCTTTGTTTAGAAACAGCAACATCTGCTTTACTATCACTGATCACAACTCTATCTCCAGCACCAATATTAGGAAATTCAATTTTAACATCGCCCCATTCATTTTCCAATTTGTGTATACATTCTTTTTGTTTGACAACTAAAGTGCCATGATTCTTTTCATTGGTTTCTACATATTCTTCGATGAGTTTACCAATATCGGTTATCATAACTTCAAATTTTGCTTTTGCTATATTAACATTCTCTTTTTTTCCAACAATAGTTATATTTTCATTAGTAGAATCAGTTTCAGGCGGGAAAATTATTCTTGTATTCGTTAAATGTCTGATCTGGAATCCAAGTATTAAACCATAAATGAACACATTGTACCCTTATATTAAATTATTTTAACAACATACCTTTTTAACATTAACTCCATTTGTTCCAATTAAATATTTGTGAAACTTCGGATTTACTTTCAAATCAAACACATATTTATGAACTTCATCAACCATTGTCTGAATTTGTGTAATAACATTTTTAACATCATCTTCAGGTCCTTTGATAACTATAGTCTATGAATAAAAGTTTAGCTTTAAAATAACGGTTTACTATTTTTTTAATAGATTTTAGCATTTGGGAAATTTTCTTGAAAATTTAATTATTGTATTAGGGGAGGAGAAGCAGTTTTATCTCTTGAGACAATCGTTTCCTGCTCAAAGAGAGAAACTGCCAGAGGCCAGATTCGAATTGATGTCTAAGCGTATATCACGCATATATTAACATATAAAATTGGTTAAATTGTCATTTTAATTTATAAGTTTAATAAATAAGTATATTCTTACATTATCTCCTTTAACAGTTGGTAAATTCAATGTCACATTATCCCCACAATCTTCTTTTATAGATTGAATGAATTTATCCCCAAGATTCACAATGATATTTCTAACTTTAACATTTCCCAACACCATTTCCTTTGTTATTATGTCTCCCTAAAAATACATGATTGATAAATTAAAAATAAAATTGAAAAATAAATAATCTTTATAAAAAACCAACAATTTCATTTTGTATTTCTTTAATCATATCATAAGCGATTAAAACTTTTCTTTTATTTCCCATGACTTTAATAACATCCTTATTGTCTCCTTCACGTGGTAAAAAAATTCTCGTATCAGTCTCTTCTCTAATCTAGAATATTAAATTATATAAATAACAATATTTCTAAAGGTCGAATCACAAAAGTTTTTTTTTTTTTTAGAACCTTTAGTTATTAACTATTACAGTTCAACAATTACAGATAGTAATTACATAAACCAATTAAGAAATTAAAATAACATTGAGGCAATAGCAATTGGTGATAACTAAACGTTAAGTATACTAAAGGTGTTGATAAGAAATAATGATTATTAATTTGAATTCGGGAAGATATAATTAAGGAGAGACGGTATTCTTAGATAGTAATGAGTTTAAGAGTGTGGATAAAAGTGAAATTAATGGAATAATGAGGGAATGTAATTGTGTAACAAATTGAGATAAAATATTTGATATAGATTCGTTATTAGAATTGTTTGAGTTGCTTGAAGTTACTTCTGCGTATGTTTTGGCCCTGGATTTTTCTTTGTGTCGGGTGTGCATGGACAGGAACTCTACTGTGACTGTCAATATCATCTTTGAGGGCACTAATGGTGGTACAGGTGGTGTGGTCTTGAGGTGACCATTCTTATGATTCTTACAATAAGTGTTCATAAATTTCTTTAATGAAGGACAACCTTTAAAGTTCGCGGTATGTGCGCCAGAGCATAACGCACACTTTGCAGGTAGTTCCGAAGATTTGACACAGTCCTTGGTGAAATGGTTGTTGCCGCATTTGACACAACTTGGTGATTCGCTACAGTAGGAGCGAGTATGACCGTATCGCTGACATTGTTTGCATTGAGGAGGGTAACGAGATTGATGCGGATTTTCGACAACTATTTTGGAGTTAAGGAGAGAGGATACTTGGAAGATACTCCGGTTAAAATTCCTAGCTTCTAGGACAACGGTGGATAGAGATAGAGCTTGTTTACTAATTCTGTGGCGGACGTTTAGCACACTTATGATTGAGAAACCCAAATCCCGGAGGGCCTTCTCTATATCTTCAACAGGAATAGTATAATGCAGATTACGGATAAAAACTTTGAAAGGGCGGATATGACGGGGTGCCCACATATGGCATTCTAAATCCGATTCGTTGCAGTAATCGACTAGTTTATTGTAACCATAAAAATTATGAGGTTTGATAATAAGAGAGGAACCCTTGGCGGTAGCCGTAAAGCCATCGGTACCCACCAGAGATATTAGATCTGCTTTGAACGAGGAGTAGTTAGTAACATTACTTATGACAATTGGCGGTGCAGACATGCTCGTAACCTCGACTTTTTCATCACCAAGGTGTTTCGATGGTAGAGTACTAGGTTCATGTTGAGCCGAAGGTGGGACTGTAACGGAGGGGGACTAAAAACCTCTGGGAGGTTATCAGCCATGGTGAGGGGAGCGAACCGATTTGACGTCACATAAGATTTACTTTTCTTTAGACTTGAATCGAGATTTGATGAAGAGGAGGACGACAAATTCCGTTTGGTCGACTTCAGTGTAGTAGCGCGGGACATGACAGACTGGTCTACGTATTATCGTGCAAAACACGTGAACATAATTAAATAATAAACTGATAATAATTGAGCGCGTGACGTAGTAAACGTGCGTGCTCGACGGCAGACGACACAGAACTGAATTAAAAAGTTAATAAATAACAATTACCTTTTTAATAAATATTGCTCTCTTTCCAGCACTAAGTTTGTGAAATTGTTTAAAAATAGGAATTTCCAACACATAGTTGATTTCATCCAATACTTCGGCCAATTCAGCTAATGATTTAAATGCTTTATTTACATCATCGTTTAAACCTTGTATTTTAACTAAATTATTTCTAGCCTCAACTAAAATATCGAACCAAATATTATTTATAAACTCTCAAAATACAAAAAATACAGACATATTAATACTATTAATAACCTGGACTGGGAAATATAATTTTAACATTAAATATTTTCTGAAGTTCTCGAACTTTTTCACCATTGAATCCAATTATCGCTCCGTGGTGACGTTGATCAATTGTTATTTCTTTTTCAATTTTACTTTTCAACTTAATTATAATTTCCTCCAATTCCTAACAAAAATTTTAATTATTAAAAAATTACTAAAGAAACTATTTAATGGAAATTTATTAAAATACCCGATTTCGTTAATACATAATACTTGTAAATTTTTTTCTAAAAAAAAAAAATATCAGAAATCTTTTAAAAACTTTTAGACCTATAAGTCATATTAAATAAAAAGTTCATTGAATTCGTATATTGTTATATCAAAATTCAATGTTAAAATCCTCATTAATTTATTTTTTACTATAAAAGTATAATAAAAATTATCGGCATTTTAATTTAGAAATCGTGAAATTTTCAAATATTTATTAAAAGATTTAATTTTAATTTAATTAATAAAATAAATAAACTAGTACGGTCACAAATAACCACTTTAAAAATAGGCATTATCTGTTTGGTCAATTTTTCTCCAACCTATTCATTCTAGCCATTCTTTTCGAAAATTAATTTACTTTAATGTGTTAAACTTAAATTCCGATTCATTAAAACATATTTTTGATACATACTTGAACTACTTTTTTCGTGGAATCCTTTGTTCCAATTATATAAATTATGTCAGCCGAATTTTTCACACACGGTATTTGAACACGTGCTCCTGTACGTTTTTCAATATTCTTAAGATTAAGTCCTTGTTTACCCAATAACGTACTTCGATGTTCTTTTGGAAACGGTGTAGTAGTAGTTTTAATCTGAAATTTTAATGTTTTAGTTAAAATTGCTAAAAAAAATATTTTTTTATTTATTTATCCGTATTAAAACTATAAAATAACAAATGATTCATCAAACATTTTAAATTATTATGCACATTTATATATTATAATATTAAAAAAAAATAATAATAATAATAAATTATTCATAATTTGTACACAACAATATAATATATATATAATAAATATTATTTTTATCAGTTTATCTTATTAATTCCTACTTAATTAAAACTTATTTACTTGAGTTTGATCGATTGTGATAATCTTTTGTTTTGCTCGTTCAACATTAACTTTACTGCCGCTGATTAGTAAAGTCAGATCCATGGTTTTTGAAATACAAATCTCTATTCCTACATTATACTCTTTCCCAATTTTTATATATGCTTCCTTACATTTTTCATGCTCTAATTGACTATTCCTGTCCCAATTTCTGTCTTGGGCAGGTATTGTAATTATCTACAAATTTTACAAAATAAAAATCAAGATAATATTTTATTTATATTCTAGTTATAAATCAACAAAAACTTTCTAAACTATTACTATTCATACAGTAAAATGTTATTTAAAAAAAAAAAAAAATGATGTTCTTTAATATGAAAATTATCATTCTATAATTTTTATGTTATTTTTTATTTTTATTTACCTTTTAACACAAAGTTATTATAGCTCAACAATTATATCATGTAAGATAACTAAGTATGCATTTTAAAATTAATATACAATAATCATTATCATAAAATAATATTAGTAAAATATAATAATTTGAGATAATTATAAAATAAGAATTAATTTTGATTGACCAATTAAAATTTACAAGTAACGGATAACATATCAAGTGGTTAAAGACGTGATCATTTAAATGAATAAGGTAGAAAAGAATTTGGGCTTAGAAGTAAGTTGATTGCATAGAAGAGCTGTAATAATATAAAAGAAGGGAAAATCTTAGATTTTTTTTTTTTTTTATTAATGCCAGAAAACCTGAGATTAATTGGAAAACGGTATATCGTCCATAGGACTATTAGGTAATAGGATATTATTAGAACTAGTGATGGAGGCGCACGAAACTTTGGAAAGAGATTTAATAAGAAGAGACGTGAGTACAATATTTTTATTTTGATGATTACAAGTGGGTTGTTTTACGACGTTTAAGAAGTAATTTATGTTTAGGACAACCTTTATAGTTGGAAGTATGATCACTCGCGCAAGACGCATTTGGTTAAACTGTCTTTCTCTTTAATGTAACTGTTTCAGAAGTGATTTCCTTTGCGTTTAACACAGTGTGAAGGATGAAGGGTCACCATTATTTCCGGTATGGTGATGGTAATAGTTAACATTGTGACCGTAGCTATGTTATTTCAGACACTGAGGTGAATTACTAAGTCTTATTAGGTAATTCAACTTAAATTTTTGTGTGCAACATTAATGATTCATTACGAATTTTTTTTATCATTTGTATTTGGATTAATTTCAACAAAGAACAGCGGAAGCGTATGGCCATTTTGAATGACATTCGTAATTCTTTTGCGGGAATCTAACTTCAATAGGGCGTCTGATATATAGTGACCTGATGTTTTTATATTGATGATAAACAATAGATTCTTTGGTTTTATTATGAACGTCACAAGAGGTGTTGAGTTTGATTTCTTTGTCCATTTCGCTCGAAAAGACAGCGAAACTATTATACGAAACTAATGGTTTAGTGTTTTTCCCCGTATGGATAGGAGAATTAGGTTATGATAGCAGCGACCGTTTGGGTTTGGTAGTAAGTGGAGAGGGTATGTTGTCCATCTTGAAAGTGAAGTTGCATAAATATAATACATGAACTGAACTAACTAACTTAACTTAAATAAACTAATAAAGTAACTTAACTAAAATTGCGGTAACGGAACGGGCAAATTATAATCGCAATGATAGCGACCGTGTTACAAGTCAATATCAAACTGATCGTTCTAATACTTATTAATTACTATTATAATGACATGATAAATTACTTCGTTCACCGTTGAAGATTTAACATTACTCCGTTTTTTAAATGGTACAGTTCCAATAGTGTTCGATGTTTTCGGAACTGGCAAAGCTGGAAAAACAAGATTGTAGCTATTGCCATTATTCTTAACATCTCCTGAACTAGGTTGGCTAGACACCATTGACTCATTCTTCATCATTGTGATTGTTGTTCTGAACAGGTACTGAATTACTTTACTGAAACAAAATCTGAAAACTCTAAAATCAAAATGCGAATGAATAAAAAAAAATTTAATTCATTGGAATTCGATATCAATGTTCAACCAGTATTATGCTACAGAAAGTGATTTGATACGTCATATAAATCAACTTAATGTTCTTCTATAACTATAAACAACTAACAAACTAAATTACCAATAGTTACAAATATGCAAAATATAATTTTAAATTGTTTAATAACGACTAATAATGCAATTTTTTTAAGCCTGTATTATCAAACGATAATCGATTGAAAAAATAAAAGGTTCATATAAAAATCAAAAATGTATTTAAATATTAAGAAACTATAAAATACCAAAAAAAATGCTATCATAAGCACTCGATTTTAGTTTTGAGTCGCTACGAATAATATATTTTATAAAATAACAGCATAATCACTAATATCGTACAAGTATAACTGATATTTATTAAAATGTCCAATTCCGTCAATATATAATTTTCTTAAGTTTATAAAACTATTTTGTGGCTTTCCGGTATTTTTTTTTTTTAACTGCATTAAAAAATGTAATAAAAAATCTTGTATCTAAATTTTAACTTTTAATTATAACATTTTTTTAAGCTTTTTTAAATATAAAAATTTTTGTGATATTTGTTGAGTTTTTTCAACATTTAATGTTAAACCACGCTTAATTATTTTACTCCTATTTATCACTTGAAAGATATGTAAGAGAAACTTTTTATTACATTTTTAAGGCTATTTTTTCAGAATTTACCATAGTTATTTAATCTTTGATGAAATAATTACGAAAGCTTAAAATTTTTAAACATAACATATATTTATAGCTTAAAAAAAAAAGCTATATCTTTGGAAAATTATACTAGTAATAAAAACATTCAGAAAAAATTTCAAGGTTCAAATATAATTCGGCAATTACTATATTTTGGGTTACGATAAAACAAAAATGTAATATTATCGAAACCCTGTTTTCCATAAATATTGTCACTTTTTTTTTTTATAATTCTTCGATGGGTTTTCGTAATTACTAAAAAAAAACTGTTGGGAATTTTGTAAATTTACCTGCCCCTTAATATACAAACTGAGATAACGAAATTTTCATTTTTTCCTATAATTGCGATTTTTCTTTCTAGTAGAAATCGTGCACAAAACTATAGTGGTTACCTATATGAGCATCCTGTAAGGGTAATATATTCGCTTGTCAGGTCACCGTCACATATATATCAACGGGCATGACGTCCACAAGTGATCCACAGAACAAAACCTTGGCCCAATCAACATTAGAAGCTAAGCGCGACCAAAACCCATTAAACTCAAAATCCAAACACCCAGTTTGTGGCAATGATTTTTCCTCTTTAAATGGACATTTGGCAAAAGCTTCTCGTCCAGGTGCAGTCATCAGAACTCAATAACTGATTGATATAACGCCCATGACACTCATTATAAAATCACTGATGATAACTAGAGCTCGGATGTTTAAGACTTGGTATATTTTTTTCGTGCAACCAGAATTATACCCTAATATGATATAAATTCGATTTATGAAATCTCGATTGCAAATATGCAAACTTATTTTGCACATCTTTACATATTTGATATTTTTGAGCATATAAATGCACATATCGATTGTTTCTAGATTAAGTAGCATATATTTTATAAATTATATGTATAATATTAAGTATTGCGCATATTATTGTTAATTATCATTACCGTTAATAATGTCATTTTCAGTCTACAAAAACTAACTGTTGAATCGTCAAAGGCTTGAAAATATCAGCAAAATTATTGTTGTACAGTGTAATCCTGATACTTAAAGTGTGCTTAACCTATGTAAAATTGAAATTAATAATAAGAATACGCACAGTAATACGCAAGTGCATGTTCACATATAGAACTCTTAATACACGTGAATTCACGTGTCACATATAAAATCCAAAATAAGAACGTATAACCTTAACTTAATACTGTATTAATAATATTTTATTAAAATTTCAAGGGCATAACATAAAATTACTAATTTTCATCATTATAAAAATAGATATACATTTGGATAAACACGTATTTCACGTGTACACGTGAATTCCGTGACACGTGTTTTAAGAGCTCTATTCACATAATATGTACAAGCATATATTATATGCTTGTATATTTTTAGTCTTGTATGTATTTAAGTATTTTTTAGTTTCAAAAGTGATCTGATCGCGATATGCTTCGTAAAGAAATCTTAGAAAAGAAGCAAGAAGCTTTTAAAAAAAAGATTATGGGTTCGACAATGGATTAGTAGAAAAAATAGTGTTGGCGCATTAAATAGTTTGTTTTGAATTAAGAAAACACATTTATCACATTGATCACTATTTGTGATTGGGAATAAACTGGCTTAAAATTACCTAATTGCATTCAACTTCTGTCTGACGTGTTGGACTACATGCAAGTTTTTTAGTATGCAAGAGCTTGCATACGTATTAAAAACGTTCACATTTGTTCAATTTTGTTTTGACACGAGTAAAAATAAGCATGCAGGATAAAAAGCATACAAGAAATTTCAATAGTGTGAACCCGGTATAATGCTTTTTTTTTTTAACTTTTAAAATTCACATACGTATTATGTAAATATAGCTAAAATACACTATCGGCGGACGACGATTATCGTATAGATAAGCATTAAATGTACATATGCATTGCGGTCGTTTGACGTTTATTAATATTTTACAATGAACAATTCTGCAAAATTTTTAAATTTTACTAAAATATGGTAGGTATACAAAAAATTTGTTTGAACCGGAACAATAAACGTATTTTTTTACGAATCGGAACGCTAAAAAAAAATTTTTCGTGAACCGAAACTGCGTTCCGGTCCATTTCGAGTCCTGACCATAAAACACAATTGTATCTCAAAAGTAGTTACTAATATTTTTAAATTGATAAAATACGTCTAGTATAATCTCAAATTTTTTATTCAACTCATTATAATTTTTAAGCCTTTAAATTCTTAAATATGAATGAAATAATTTGCACATAATTTAAAAAGGATTCAATAAATCACATATTTTGTAAATAAGAAATATTTCAAAATGTCGACAAATATTACTTAGCCATTTTAAACAATTGAAAATTATTGTTCTATAAAGAAAAAAAATATTAGTTTCTTTTAACCGGACAAAATTATAAAATGTGATTGTAGTTTTAATACTTTTGCGAGCAACAAGTTTCCCTATTAATAACAAAACTTTTTTTTATTTGTATAATCTATTTATCATTACCGTAACAAAAGTTTTAGTACATAAAGGTGGTTAGAAAACTTCATCGCTAATTATAGTAACTAGCAGTAAAAAATAGTTAGGTACATAAATATAATATTTGACGATTTTCCTATATTATTTAGTCAAATTTTAAATTATAAATGTTGTAGCCGATGTTGGTAATTTATTAGTACTTAGCTTAGCCCTTCCAAATATTTCAATAGACCCTCCCCCCCCAAATCGAAATGTTATTAATACTGTTGTTTGTTTTAATAATTATCTGTTCATTTTTTTTTTAAATTATAAAATAATATTTAACCAACAAATGGCACTAATAAAAAAAATGTAATTTTAAATATCTTTGCTAATGAAAACAATTATTTATTATTAAAATAAAATAAAATATTAATTATTTTTTAATATACGCTATTTAATGTTTTTTTTCTTATTATAATTTAAACTCATTCATATTTCTATTAGTAATATGTTATACTTGTGTATAGGAAGAGGGTTCGGGGGCGAAATTTCTGGGTGTCATTTTACAATGAATTATTATAATCCCCTAAAAATTCAACCAAATGTCCACTTTACCATATCCATGTCGCAGTTACCAGTTCCCCTCCAAAGATATACCAATATGTGGATTTACCCAGATTATATTGAGTCTAACCTGGTTAGTTGAATACAATACTGTAATGTCTCAATCATAATTACCTAATTCTAGAATAATAGATATATTTCAATAATACGGTGATTCGATATTATCCACTAATGCTTCCTTAGATGATGGATTCAAAAATGGATGCATCCATTGTACAACAATAATGAAATTCTTTTTTACATTTTATACTTAAGTAAACTTAAGTGATTCCTAGATTAATAAATATAATAGTATAATATACTATCTTAATTATTTTTCTTCTGATTTACGTGTACAATATAATGGTAAAAGTTGTATATATTGAATCAAAATAAACTTAAATCAATACCATATACAATTCTTTAGAACTTTAAAAATAAATATAATTTGTATAATATGATTCATCTTCACACGAAATAAAAGGTATTATAATACAGGTTTCTTTTCACTAGACACTTTGATGTCTTTTTTTTTTATTCGAATCAGATACTTATTTTTTACAACTAAATTATTTTGGACATCGGTTAAATGTAAATACTTCTTCGTATTCGAAAAAATAAACAATATTGTATGAAAATGTATGCGAATCTCGATAACTAATTTTTTATACTGGGATTATTGGGATTATTTATTTGGGATTATTGTTTTATGCAAACTAGAAGAATTTATTACTTATTTAACACCGACACGAGTCAGGTGCGATCAGGAACGAACTTCATTTGTTTTTTTTTTCGGCGGGGGAGGAATAATGCCAATTATCAAGTTGAAATATAATGTATCATAAAATTCTCAACATATCATTGCAAACTACCTTGAAAGTACCACCACACCGAGTACCTGCTTTTATTCCATATGTACAGATCATGTTTATATCATGTTTACATCATGTATGCAGTAGATTGTATGTGTAATATATACAATATGTACGTGTACCTACATGCCGTCAAATTGTATTTATATAATTGTTATAGAAAAATTGTTATTCAAGCTACTTGTATCTGTTACGAATAAATTAGCATTCGGTAGATATTCACATTTTTCAAACCCACAAAAAAAGAAAAAGGAGACGAATTATTGATAAATTAATAAATGCATACATCACAAGATTTATGGCGTATTTGTTTTTCTCAAATTTCAATGTAAAAATATTATGTAGAGTAAAAGATTTATCACTGACAATCATTGTTTATAAAAATAATCTGTAAAGTAATGATGGATTGGATAATATTATTAAAATATTTTCTACTCCAAACAAGAATGATGTAGGTTGACGTTACTGTTTTTTTTTTTTTTTTTTACAATAATTACCCGTTACCAAACCAGAAAAAATAAACCTTCAATAAATTAAATGAAAACAAAGAAAATTTATACAGAGCATCCTACTCAATTGAATTATATTCAATTCTCTAAAATCTATTCAAGCAATCAGTGTACACTTTGGAAAAACTGTTCGCAAATACGTAGTATTAGTTACTGGGCGTAAGAATCCGTTTCTAATACAGATGAAAATGTTATTATCTTACTGTCGAAACTTCATATATTTCCACTTATATTATCGAACATTATACATAATCATGTATCTTGATTCTACCAACTGCTTTCAATACCACTCGTGACCTTTGGCATCATCGGTTGTGAACGTTTTCATCAATGTAATTGAAAACCGGAGTTCGCTACGAATAATTCAATTCGTAGTGTATGACCCCCGCTGTGAATATTGTCATTTGTGCAAAAGTAAATAGTTAGGTAAGTATCTTCTATATATAAACGCTCCAGCGAATACGTAGAGATAAATGATGACTAGTGGCGTACAAATGTACAATATATCTAAGTCTGATCGATTATTCGACACATTTTTTTCATTTAGAACACATATTCGAAGTTAACACACAACGTAGGGTGCCGATAATTCATCAATTTGTTTCTGGATACTCTATCACGAATAACGGTACAGTGGCAAGTTTTCGAGCAATGTAATAGTTATCTGAAAACTTGGTCCAGTAATTAATGCGAAACTAAAAGGACACCATAAACCGTCAAATCTTATTAAAATCCATTGAAATTACACTTCAATACCTACTGACTTTATTTCGTCAGCGTTACTTACAAACCACGAGTTAAGGCCGCTGTGTATCGTAAGTCATTTCAGGTTAATTTTGTCATTATTATAATTAACAATGGAACTTCGTCGTGAAAAATTTATAACTTACAATTTAACTATCATTACAACTATGATTTGGCACGTGACTCATATAGTGTGAAATGATAGCGTCACTATTCAAAATCATAAATGCACTGCATGTTTTTACTTACAATTATTAGATTGCAGAAAGTCTAAATATTGTACATTCATAAGACAATGATAATATACGATAGGTATAACTAATCCAACTCTGCACCGAATTTGAGAAGTAACTGACAAACATCTGCCCACCAATTATTGACAATATGTTTAAATAACATACTTATCATCAACATCATATGATATCATCACTCCAAAAGAGTTCCAATCGCTACCGTCAATGCTCTTCGACTTTCTCGTTTCCGAATTCTTTCCTCAGCAGACTGTAACTTTCAATGTCCCAAGGTCTTGTGCTATCCATCAATCATTTTTTAGTTTTCATATGGATATTCTTCGTTTTAATTTAAGTCTATCTTTTGTACTGAGTAATAAATAAAATTACTTAATATTTAATGGAACATTTATGTATGATCATTATACAGTAGGTATTAATAAATATTATACAAACAAATAATTATAATTTAAATATCATGTACCAAATACCATGTTAAGTTAGTACATTAGATCTTTCAATCTAAGCAAAAATAATATCCTCATACATACATAAGAGATGTAATAAGTGCCAAGTGGTGCGTGTAATAAACCGTTTTACATAATTATATTAGTTAAATGAGGACAAAAATGTATATAACCATAATTGTTTAATACCTTTACATATTTTATGAAAATAAATGTGTAAGTATTATAGTATATTATAGTAATATAGAGTATTAATAGACGTATAAATTATTATATTGTTATTATTTATTAGTGTATTACCACATAGACAAATTGGAAGAGTGCATAATCCTTCAAAGATATAATAAACTGAATAGTTATAATTATTCACTACCATATTCCACTCTAATAGCGTACTATATAGTGTGATCACGATTTCAGGTACTATAATACTATAATATTAAAATCTGAAGAGTTTGTTGGTTGAACGTATTAATCTCAGGAACTACTGGTTCGAATTCAAGAATTATTTTTGTGTTGGATAGCCCATTTATCAATGAAGACTATACAACATTTTTGGAGAGTCCACAGGTTAATTCAGAATTTGAGAAATTTTAAAAAAATTATTATTTTGCTATTAAAAAACCTTAAAATTACTTCTTTTTCCCTGTTTGATTAGAGGACCGAGCGGGTGCTGTTTTCACAATGCTATCACTCGGCCCCCCATAATTAATTGAAAGAATCGATTTTATACATACATAACCTCACTGAAATAGTAAGGTCGCCACCGCGTTACAATGGTATACTAGATCTAATGGTTTGCTCTTCCTCCTGCCTCATATTCCCTCTCATCTTACTCCTTCTGGGCCAGGATGTCCTCAACCATCTTATAAAAGGCTTGAGTTGCTCTGATGGAGACGACTGTTGGGGTCATTATCATTTCCAGGTCATCGTCATGTCCACCCAAACGGAGAAAGCGTAAAGGAGCTTACTATCCACCACCGACATGAGAAGAGCACGCTTCATTTGAGTTGGGTCACCTATATTCGGCATGAGCCGTTTGATTGCACTGGCCGTTATACTGGCTTTGTTGGAAATTGCCCGTGAGTGACCGGAGAAGGTTAGGTGAGAGTCAAGGACCATACCCAGATACTTTAGGCTCCTCCTTATGGGGATGGTAAAATCTCCAGCTCTAAGCACTGGCTCACGAAAGGCACGTTTCTTCGTCAACATAATAGCCTCCGATTTATGGTGAACCAGTTGTAAACCGTGGTTAAACATCTACCGATCAACGACCGATAAAGTGTAATTTACTGAGTCAGCAAGTGCATCTGATGTTCGAGCAACTGCCACAATAGCCAAGTTATCAGCGATGCCGATAAATTGTGTTCCGACTGGCACCTCGGATCTGAGAAGACATTCCTTAGAGAGGGCCCCAGAACTGACCCCTATGTAACGTCATCTATGAATTCCCTATCTGCTTCGTTTCCGTCCGGTATTGACACCGTGATGCTTCTGTCTTCCACGTAGGAGCGCAGCATTCGAACCAGGTAATGAGAAATTCCGTGTCTTCTGAGGATGGCATGTGTTCTCATGAAGCAGAGATAAAGGCGTTCTTAACGTGCTGCACCACGAGAACACATAGCTTCTGGTGTTGAGAAAGCTCTTGGTTGGCCCATAGTTAGTATACCTAATCAAATATATCTTATTGGGTAGGTACAATATATTTTTTAAGTATCAAATTATAAATTTGTAATTAGTACTCAATCGGGCAACCATCAAAATAATGGTTACGTTTTAAATTTACAACCTATTTGCTAGTGTATTAGGATAACCTGCATTGATTAGGTTTTATATATACCGGTAGGAGGGAGGGGTGGAGTGTGAGCCACACAATTTTTTGGGTCGGTATTTTTAAACGGGGCCCTGAGGATTTCACCACAACCAGATTTTTCATCGAAATCAGTCACTAAACCACTAGGTGAAGTGCCTACGGAACGCGTAATAACTAATAGTAATGCTATGTGAACACTGGCATAGGTTAAAATATATACTCATTACTAATCCTAACTCTAAATATCCAACAAAAGCGACACTTGAAGAAGGTGGATTGAAATCACTAAATATATATACTTTAAAATGTTTATCTTGTATACAATTATATATATATCTGATTTTATAAAAAAAAAAAAATTCTAAGCACTCATTTAACATATTAAATTGTATTGTCATCTGTGATACAAAGTAGCGTAATATATGCATAGGAAAGGACCCCGGTGCAGTAAGTAAACTAGGCCACCATAATTTTTATATGACAATTCAAAGTATACCAACACATTTTTTTTTTAAATATGAAACGATGAATAAAAATAATCAACAGATAATTAATAGATGTTAAAGGTAAAAAAAAAAAAATCCCGTTTATTACTATGAAGAACACATCGCATATTGTGTGAATTATTGTTCTACCGTAATACTTACTTAGTGATTGTAACTAGAATCACCACATACGACGATTGAGAAATTTACTGTTAATTACGTCAACATCGTCAATTATTTAAAGGAAATATAGTCTCAGGAATGTCCAAGGTCCACTGTGCTCCGAGGCTCTGAGGCACTGTTTATTTCGCTTAGCCCTCTGATAGTTACACCATAGGACGGATTGGTACGGAACGCGAACCGCAATGGTAAGAGAACGTGCATCGGAAATTGTTCGTCCATACATTTCGTTATCATCATGGAAAACACCTTAACTCTCGTCTAAACTGGAAACACCATCCGTCAGAAAAAAATTCTGATTAAAGAAAAAATGCGAAAACTTTATTGGTTAGTCAGACCTCACTCCGAATTAACCATCGAAAACCAACGTCTACTGTATGTAGCAATTATAAGACCTATAACCTATCTGGATATATGGATATATGGCAATCAATTGTGGGGTTGTGCAGGGGCGTAGCTAGGATATTTCTTTTGGGTAGGCCCACTATAAAACTACTCACCGACGGAAATGGGAATTTTTCCGATTTTTTTATATTAGCCTACCATAATTTCAAAGTTGTCAATGATTCTTATTTATCTGTCAATTCTTATAAACAATTGAATAATAAATAACTTGAAAAAATAAATAACAAATTGAACGAAAAAATAAATAGATAGTTTCAAAAAATGCATTTTTTATTTAAGTAACTACCTTAAATATGAGACTTTTACGAAATACAATTATAAATATTAATTAATACACGCATTTTTAATTTATTCTCGAAGTAAAAATTCTAATCTTCTTGACAGCAAGCTCGTCAATAACAGCTTATGGATTATTCATAAATTTTCCATTTATTTTCCTTTCTAAATATTATTGGTTTTTTTTCTAAAAAAAATCTGGTAGGCTTGGGCCTACCAGGCCTACCTACTGGTTACGCCCCTGGGGTTGTGCCAGTAAATCTAACATCGATGTAATACAACGCTGTCAAAACATTGCTCTTCGGACTGCAGCCTACCGGTTCGAGAGAAAAAACACAATTCACCTTGATATGATGCTTCCTACAGTAGCAGACGAAATTCAAAGGTTTGCTCGCAAACACGAGACAAGACTAGATCACCATGTCAATCCATTGGCTATCCAACTATTCAAGGATATCAGACGTCTTAAGCGTCTGAAACCATACGACCTAGTTTAAGATTTTAGATTAAGACAGGAGGCACTTCATTGGAAGTGACTCCATCAACGTGTAATATATATATATATAATTTTTATCTAGTATATAAAATATGTATAATTGTCAAACATATTTGGAAAGACCTTTGGGTCGTTCAAATAATAAAGCCTCAGGGCGTTTTAAAAAAAAAATAAATAAATTCGTTATCACGGCCAGGCGACGGCGGCGCGTTGATAGCGTGCACGACGTCACGCACACGGCACACGGGAGGACGAGCAGCAGCCGGCGGCGACGGTCATGACGATACGACACGATTGAATAACTCAATAGCCGATGTTCGGCGCACCGTAGACGACCGCTTTTCCGTCGGTCAGAAGACGAGACAGCTACTTGCCACCACCATTCCGACCGCCGTCGATTGTCGAACAAACGTACTCGCGCAAACCGGAAATGTTCAATTCCGTGATGAAACGATACGTGGTATCGTGCGCGAAGCACATCGCCGCGGTCCCGTCGCAATCCAGGTAAGTCGTTCGCTAACTGCCGAGTCCGTATCCAAACCGTTGTATCAATCGCCGTGTGCGTCACCATATTTCCAGGTGTTTGTCCACTAGTCCAGCCACTTGCAAGAGCAATCAGCCCGCCGGCGACGCGGAAAACAATGCCAACGAAGGTTGGCTAAAGAAATTACTTGTCCGGCGGATAGAGCCGACCAAAGAACAGCACTCCCGCATGTTGTCCGACAAAGAAGTGATATATGAATTGCAAACGCACAACGTGCGGCCCGATTCCATCGATGGCTATTTGAAAAACTAGTAAGTTACATATAATTTGTCAAAAAGCCCTTTAACACTGTAAAGTTGCTTATCATCCATCTGACCGGTAATAAACGTTTGATCCATTTTTGTTTTGTTTTCAATCTAGTGAACAGGCTGTCCAGTTGTGTCAAAAAATACCCAATTTACAATATGAACTCATTGGTTCTTGGTCTGTCCATGTAGGTGATTTAGACCAATACGTACATTTGTGGAAACATCAAGGTGGTTATGCAGCGATTGATAAAACCAATGATATCTTATTGAATAACCAAGTTAGTATTTTTTTGTTTTGAAGATTACTATGATGATTTTGTGACATAAATATCAATTATTGTTTTAGGAATACACAAAATTATGCAATCAACGTGGACCATTTTTGCGTTCTAGACATTTACAATACATGTTAGCTTTCAGTTTTTGGCCTAATATTGAATTTAAATCAGGTTCTAATATATATGAGATCCGTAGTTATAGTTTGAAACCAGGTACTATGATAGAATGGGGTAATAACTGGGCGCGTGCAATTAATCACCGACGTTCAAACGATGAGCCATTTGCTGGCTTCTTTTCTCAAGTTGGTCGTCTCTATAATGTTCATCATTTTTGGTGTAAGTATTAAAATAGCTGATTAAAATCAAGAAACAAAATAAATATTTTTCTTATATTTAAGGTTATAAAAACTTAGAAGTACGTACACAAACTAGACAAGCTGCTTGGATGTCTCCAGGATGGGATGAGTGTGTTGCATACACAGTACCATTGATTAAAGAAATGCAATCAAAAATATTACATCCCACTTCATTTTCGCCAACTCAGTAAAATTACTTAATATTCTTACTATGTTTCTCTTAAAATATGTTAATCTAATATGTTGTTTTATGGTTCTTTCCATATTTTTTGTCCCCATTTGTTACACATATTTTTTAATTTCAATAAACCAATTTTAATTTATAATAAACAATAATTTACATTTTTTCTCAATAGTTTGATCACAAATATAATTCCAGTGGAATAATTTAAATTTATATTACATCATAAATTAAACATAATATAAATATATATTTTTATATTTTTATATTATTTTAATAATAATGTTAATTTTAGACAGGGTTCTCATTTAATACTAAAAATACATAATCACTTATTCTATTCACTTTAATGTTACCTAATGCTTATTTTGTTATAATTGATTCATTTTTAACATGAAATTAATTTATTATTTATTATGATGGACATCACCTTAACCTGATGGTAGAAATCATATCAAATGAGTAACAATATTAAACAAAATATAACTACTAATTTATGTTAATTAGTGATTCATATAATTCTTATCAATTAATGAAAACTATTTTCTAGTTTCTTCTAAAATTTAAAATATTTCTTCTATTATACAATTTTAGATTTTAGCATGAACTAAAGCTATTTAAAGCTATTGAATAATAAAGATAATTATAAATTTTTATATTTAATTAATTTATCACATTGAAATGTTTATTAAACCCCAACCAAGAATGATTCAATTATAGGTGTACGTTTCAAAAATAAATGATTGAGAACATGTATCAACCTTACTAAAATATTTATTAAAATGTTTTTCTCAATATAATTAAAAATAAAAACTGAACAATTGAATACTTTTTTACTTCTGAGGTCGACTTTTTTTTTAACACGATTACAGAGTTACTTTGAATCAAACAAATCAAAGAATTTCATTTAACTGTCATAAGTTTAATAAAATGTTTTATATTTTATTATTAAATTATTAATCTACAACTTAGAATTATGAAATAAAAATTAAAATATTGGATTTCTAAGTAACTTCAACTAATATAGATTTTTAATTTCTTAAACTATTTATAAATAATTGGAATGTTATCTATAAAATATAAAAATAAATTTAGTCTTAATTTATTTTAATTGAAAATAATTAGAATGAAAACAGTTAATAAAGAATAAGCCTGTGGCTCATTTTGAAAATTAGTAATAATGATCACAGCGAGTAATATAAAATGTTTCTATTTTATTTCTTTATTTATAAATTATATATTAGAAAACTTTTCTTAATTTTCAATAACATTTAAGGTATGAAAATTATATTTTAACAATTAAAAGTTATTTTCAATTTAAAAACAAATTAATGTTAATTATTACCATTTCATGTATGTTATATTTCTACTGAAAAATGAAAAAATTAATTTTATTTTTTCAATGATGTTATTTTTTTGATTTTATGTAATTCACCATTGCAAATGTAACCGTTCTTAATATGTAATTTTATTTACTAATGACTTTCAAAAGAACACTTGAGTTTTTAACATAAAACATAGTGTATTATTTTAGTTTGGTGTGTTAGACATTACATGATCAACCTAATATTTTATTCTATATTATTAAAAGAACTAACAAATATACTTAGCTCATTTTCAAAATAAATTATTTATCCATACTCTATACCAGGTATATCCAAAATTATTATACAGTTTCTACAGGTGATAGTTTATAAGTGTGCGCAATAAGACTTTGAATATTAACTGTTTTTTGGAGTGCCAGTTAAAATTTGTTTTGCATGCCATAGTTTGAAGACTTATTCGATAGTAACAAAATAGATATGTTTTAAAAAATAATTTTTTAAATAACTGTTACCAAGTTCATTTTATAGATAAATAAATTGATTTTATAATTTGTATCTTAAAATAAATTAAATTACTACACATATTTTTTAATTTGTCTTTTATTAAATGTATTATACAGCGAGTGTGAAAAGTACTCGAACACTATGATTTTAATTAAATATACATTTTTCTCAATAATATTTTATTTTTATTGATAAACTAACACTTGCATATTAACATCTAGTAATTTTTAAATGTATTTCAAAAAAAAAAAAAACCATAAAAAACTATAACAACAGTAATAATAATAATAATTAAAATAAATATAACATGTAAATCAGTGGCGTATCCAGGATTCATTTAACGGGGATGTTTTAAAATGTAATAGACTTATAGTAAGTGGGGGTTCTGCCCCCTACTTCTTACATTTATAAATACAATGTATTTATATAAATTTTTATATTTACATATACCTACGTTTAGTTAAATTATACTATAATTAAGTTTGCAATTTGGTGAAATACCATAAAATACAGTCGATAGGGAGGGTGTTCCAACACCCATATCATCCCCACTAAATACGCCCCTGATGTAAATATTCTTACTCCTAATAATTCTATCAAAATAAATAGATATATGTATATTAAACATATTAAATTGTTATAAAGCTCTGTTTAGTACTTTTTAGGGTAGCCTCCAGTCTTCTAGACATTAAATCAACCAGATGAAATAGTGTTTCTGCAGTTATTTTATTTCATCCCTCTTTTAGTAATTTTTTTTTGTTTGAAATATTATGCTCTTGAATTTTCTAGTCCAAATGGTCCCACAAATTTCCATTATGATTCAGATTTTAATTGTGTAGCAAAGTATTCTATTAAATTTTGAGACAACCAAACCTCAACTTTTCTTTCAGTATCTTGTGTAAACACAAAATCATCTTTGAATTGAATTGCTCATTTTTTCAGCACTGGCTATAAGATGTGTCATCAAAATATTTACATAAATGTCTTGATTCATAATGCTGTCAATAAAATTCAAGTTTCCCACAACTTGGGCACTCGTACAACACTAAATTATTATGGGTCCTCCTATGTATTTAACTGTAGTTAGTAAATTATTTGATTTACCTCTGCATTCACTTTTTTCCATACATAACAACTTCCATTTGAGCCAAAAATATTAAATTTACTTTCATCTGTAATATTACTTTGTTTTAAACATTAACAGAGTGATGTAAATTATCTCATACAAAAACAATTCTCTTTAGTCTATTATTTTATAATCGCAAAATATTTTTTACAACGTATTTGACCACTGTAATCACTATTTTTCAAACAATTTCTAACTGTACTGGCATTGACTTATACTCCAAAAAAATTTGAAATATTCCGTGTTAATGCTAATTAACTATATTAACTAATATATATATTAACTAATTAACTATTTATGCTAAGTAATGCTAATTTTTGGATTCACCTGGATTTTCGTATGACTGCATTTATCATAATCCAAAAGTTTTTTTGGTAGACCAGACCATCGCTTTCTAATTGCATAATTGTGAGTAAACAGGCCTTTCTGTCACTAAAATTTAAGTGAACAAATATTTATTATTATTACTATTGTTGTATTTTTTTTTTTTCGTAATACATTTTAAAATCATAAAGGAATAATATGCAAGTGTTGATTTATCAATAAAAATACAAAATTATTGAGAAAAATGTATAATTACTTAAAACATAATACACGAATACTTTTACACTCAGTATTTTAGACCCAAAATAAAATTAAAAATATATGAGTCTAATAATAATACTAACTTTTCCTAAAACAAAAGTATGTTACTTTTAAATTATTCAATTTTCCAAATTTTTAATCTTATGTTTAATAAATTTCCATTTTTTTTCCTTTTTACTACATTTGATAAATATTTAATTATATTTAAAACTTTCAAGTCTTAACAAATATTATTTTAAGGGTGTGAGATCCTAATAAATGAAAACAAAATTACTATTATAATTTACTTCAATTATACATTTGATAATATAATCATAAATTACATTTTTTTTCAAAAAAGAAAAACGAAAAAAACTGGAAAAGGGAAAAGATAAACAATAGTAAAAAAAAACACCTAAACAAAAAAGTTATACAACAAGTTATAAAACTGTTATAGTAATCACATTATCACAGTCATCAACTAACTAAATGTATTAAATAAAAACAATTTTTTTTTTTTTTTGATTAATCTAAGTAATTAAAATTTAAACTAAAAATTATTCTGCTGAAATATTTGTGAATGTGTTGACTCTAGTGTACCTAGAAAATTTCATATATAATTTTCTGAACCAAATGTACTGGGAACAATGAGCTTGCATGGCTTTCTGAAATACAAAAAATAACACATATACAATCTAGTTATGAAATATGAAAATTAATAATTTACCTTTAAATTATATTGTTCAGTGGTTGAAATGGAACACTTAAAGTCTGATGTATTGTTGAATAATTGATCAATACATTTAACATATTTACGTAAAATATTGACTGAATCCAGTGAGTATATACGACAATCTTAATTTTAATAATTAAAATTAAATTAGTACAATTTTAAACATATTAATTGTAATAAAACTTATTTTTTTCTATAGTACCATATACTTACAATTTGGAAGCAATTTATTATAAACCAAATGAAACATTGCCAAATATATAGATACATGATTCCGATGACCACTGACACCATAACTGTCAAATGTTAATACAGTATCAATTTCCAATTGTTCTACATGCTCTGTAATCTTGTCAGAAAGTAAAACTGTATCCCAGTCCACACGAGGGTTATCCGGAAGCAAAGTATTTCTGAAAGCAACCAACCCGTCACAAATGTAAACTGTGTGAGATTAGGAAACTGCTCTGAGTGATGGAACTAAATATAATATACTCACTTGCACAACAAAATATTACCCTCATCGATGCCCAATATTTTGCAGCTCTGATACAACTCGTCTTTGCGCAAGGAACCTTTGCCTTCAAAGTTACCTGTAAAAAAAAGATCAGTGACCGGATGTGAATCACGTCAAAGAGCCAATAGCCATCGATAAAATTTACTATCATAAATTACCGACAGACAGACACATTAGGTATAACTGTACGTTTTCCATTTTCGACAGCTTTTGAATAACCGGTCCAAAGAACATGCACTCATCGTCTGGGTGCGCAGTGATCAGCAACACCCGATGCGGTGTGGTTTCTAACTCGAGCATCTTTTGTCTACGCGACGCCCGGAAACATGTCCATACATATCCCACAACTAGAGCGGACACAGTTATGAGCATAGCCGAGTTTAAATCTACGACTTCCAAATGGAATATTTTATACAGCATTTTGTTCCTGCACAGTGGATGAGATCGCTGGTATTGTTAAGAACACGCGTTGGCGACACATGAGACGGAAGAGTAAAAGAAATCGGACGTCGGACTCGTCATCCGAGATCCGCGCCGACTGGGTATACGGTAAGCCGATCTAAATTTTTTTAGTTTACACGGAGAAGAAACAATAAGAATACTACTATGTTATCACTTTATCAATATAACGCTAGTAGACGTTATCACCAGTTTGATGTTCACGTTAAATAGGTATATTTTCATCATTATCCTAGTAAGGCCTGTTGGTCTAGGGGTATGATTCTCGCTTCGGGTGCGAGAGGTCCCGGGTTCAAATCCCGGACAGGCCCGTAAAGTTTTGGAATTTTTTTTTCTTAGACAACCACGCTTTTAACCTAGCCTAAGCCTCTCAACATATGATTTAAATAAAGCGAAGTAGTTATTAAAATGGTTGATTGCATGCATTATTATTACAACCTTGCACTACATTAGATATATCGATGCGAATTTTATTTTCGTTTATGAATAATTTCGCAACGAACAATTCTGATTTCTTTTATTTTTATTTAATTATTTAATGTCGTTTATTAAAAATTTACAATCTGTACATTAAATACATAAAGTAAATGTGATGTGGTCACAAATTTAAAAATGGCTTTGAATAACTTGAAGTAAGACTCGCAGTTGAGTCACCTTATACAATGATTTAAGATAATGTATTAACAATAAAATACATTTTAAACGTTGAGAAGATCCTCTACACCATTTGCGTTTAAGACATCTTTTGGGTTTGTCCGGAAGTATCTTTGAGCAAATTGTTCGATTGAAATGATTGTGGTTCATATGGAGTTTTTCATGAAACCTCTTGCAAAAATTGATGGTTGTGTTGTGGACGGTTTTGATTTGGAGGTCATCGTGGAGATATTTGTTCCTTACGTACTAAGAATTTTTAGCAGTGATACGCAGATAAATAGATTGGAATCGTTTGAATATTTGTTTTTTAGCCCCAGAGTATGATGCCGTGAGTCGAAATGGGACGGAGAAGACATTTGTAAATAAGAATTTTATTTTGATATTAAATCTTAGTGGACCTTAGTAGGTAAAGTCTACTGTTTATCTTTTTTATTTGTTTTTGAGGTAAGGGCTAATAATTTAATTAATTAATAATATCTCTCAGCTGTGGGGCGCCGCTGAAAAATCAAATATTTACAAAATACAATCTTTCCAATCCACTGCATTACGAATCATTACTAAAGCTCTTTTCTATGTCACAAACCATACACTGCATACAGATTTAAACGTAGGTACCAATAATTACTGAAACATCCACTTCATCATACAAACTCTTACGTGCACGCTTTGCAAACCATCCAAATCCCCTAATACTTTCCATCCAAAATTCAAATACCATCCTAGAAAACCCATCGAAAAGGCTAAAGAGAAACTGGTGTCGGGATTTAGCCTAATTTATATAACAAAGTAAAATAAAACTACCAGAGTAGTTTTATTACTTAAGCTAGTATATTCATCAATAAGAATACTTAATTTTGAGTTTAATGTAATAATCCTAGATATTAATTGTTTTCTCGTTATATTCAATATGTGATTTCCCGGCATACAAATCAACCAACAAAGATGCAGAGCAGATATGTTTGATGACGATACAGAGTTACAGGTACTAGCATACATAAGAGCTAATCCACGTTCGTCAATTAGGCATGTTGCTCGCGAAATTGGCGTTTCATATGGTTATGTTCAAAAAATTCTAAAAAAACACAAAATGCATCCATATAAAATCAATTTCGTCCAACATTTGCGTGCAGGAGATTCAATTCGTAGGTTAGAGTTTATAGCTTAGTTCAATGTTAAATTTTTTGATGACCCTTTAATAGTCAATCATATTGTTAGGAGTGATGAATCAAAATGTACAAACAATGGCATTATGAATAAACAAAATCATCTATACTGGGATGACACAAACCCACACTGGTCACGTGAGACTAATTTCCAAACGATCTGGGGAATAAATGTATGGTGTGGGTTAGTTGGTGGAAAGCTAATAGGATCGTTCTTTTATGATGGAACGCTTAATGGTAGACGATACCTTAATTTTTAAACCAACGAACTACCAAGAATTTTGGATGATGTTTCATTAGAAACACGAGAACGAATGTTTTCTAGCATGACGGAGCACCATCTCATAATGTAATTACTGTTAGAAGATATTTAAATCAAATATTTCCGAACCGCTGGATTGGTACCTATGGTATCGTTCCTTGGCCTGCACGATCTCCTGATTTAACGCCACTGGATTTTTTTATGGAGATATTTGAAGACTGTGGTTTATGCAGATCCACCTGTCAATCTTCAGGACTTAAAAAACAAAATACAGGCGGCATGTGATATTTTAAGTGAGAACTAAATCAATGCGGCAACTTCAACTGAATTTTTGAGGTGACTTGAATCATGTTTAGAGCATAATGGCGAAAACTTTGAACAATTCATGAGATAGATTTATTTAATCTATTTTATTTAGTATTATAATATTAATATTACTATTATCATTATAACTATTTTGTTATGAATTTAATTAATACAATAGATTAAATTAAAAATAATATCGTAGACTAAAAATTATTTTTAATTATTTCATACTTATTTTATTATTTCCAGTTATAAATGAAAATTTCATTAAACACGATTTATGCATAAATTTAAATCTTGACTTATTCTAACTTGGTCAATTTTGTAAATAGAAAAAAAACTTTTTATACAAAAAACGTTTAAAAAGAAATAATCTATCCGAATATGTAAAAAATAGTGTTTCCATTCAAAAAAATTTAAGTTGTGTTACGCATGCGCACACCAAAAGTGTTGAAAATTTGAAATTCATAAATAAATGTGTATTTAAGTACCCCCTAAGCACTCTAAAATATTCGCTTCAATACAAGGTCATCCACCTGAGATATTTAATGTTACCTTAAACCGTGATCACACTGTACATATATGTTACGAGCAAAGTGTACAATTTGGGCATTTTATACATTGTCCGGACAGTATATAAAATGCCCTTCGAATATTAGGCAATATAGATAACAAATGATATGATTTAATGAAATATGATAAATCGATGAATAATGACATGTATTTATATTATTGATTAATTCATCTCAGTAGATATAATTTAGTGCACCACCAATCCTTTCTTGACTGTGCTTCCTTTTCTTTTACATGATTCGCAACTATTTAAGTATGGCATAATTATATCTCTGGTGATATTTTTATATTTTGTATTTACCTCGTGTTCCATCCTGTTTCGTCCACCATGTCCAATTGATAAATGTACATAATATTTAATTTTGTTGTTTTCAGATACTGGTACAATTAACTTATTAACATCAGAAACTTTTAACACATCATAGTTTTTTAAAAGTTTATAATCATTCGGTTCCTTTTTCTTTGATTGTTGTATAATTGATTATTATTTAAAATTAATTGATCACATTTTAACTTGGTAAAAAATGAAGTATTTGAACCTTTTTTTTAAAAAAAAAATTGTTTAAATTTTCATTAAACTTTTCCATATTCGAATAAGCAGTTAGGTACGCACTGAATGAATCAACCTGCACTATACAAACGATTCACGGTTACTAAATAGTTCATTTTTGAGAATAGGTAAAAGACGATAATCACTACAACTTCATATAATATAACTTATAAATCAGTAAATATAGTAATAATATATTATGTCACGTACATGCGTATAATAGGTATGTGGACAAGTGGACATCCTCATTGTAAAAATACGATAAGAACAAACAAATTAGTTACAGAAAATAATTTTTAGATAATAATTTGACTTTATTTTAACTGTTTTACGATTTATCACATTTCATTAAATCATATCATTCGTTATCTATAATGCCCAATATACGAAGGGCATTTTATATACTGTCCGGACAATGTATAAAATGCCCAAATTGTATACTTTGCCCGTAACATATACATTTATTTATTAAATATATAACACTTACTTGGAAAATTCGACCAAAATTCATGGTAGATCAATAAAATTGCTCCAGAAAACCAAGTGAACCCAATTTCGGATTAAGAAATCTAATAAAATGATAGTAGAGCAATATTAAAATTTTTCTGAAATTTATGAATTAGTAATGTTTACATAATCCAAATAGTCTTTTTATAAATATTGGTAATAATATATGCGAATAGTTTATTAATATCATCAATATATATTAAACTTGGAAACCTATTAATTTTTTTTAACGTTATACACCTAATTGCGTGTATTCGTTTTGTATATTTTACTATTGATGTAGCATTCTCTTAAATCAGAAAGTTTTTCTATGACCCAAACACGGCCTGTTGGTCTAGGGGTATGATTTTCGCTTCGGGTGCGAGAGGTCCCGGGTTCAAATCCCGGACAGGCCCGTAAATTATTTTTGCAGTTTTTTTTTTATTATTTATTATCCATATCAGTTGGAGTAACGAACCGGATTAAAACGTTTAGTGCTGAACACCGACATTTGCCGAAGCTTTCAGCACTCGCAGTATTAAAACATCGTTTATTGTATAAATCATAAAATAAAATACACACTGTATATATAAATATTATAAAATACACGAATAAACGTGTCCGTCGGACAAACAGTTGTAGTGTGACTATGACTCTCGTCCGGCGATTACAAAATCGTTACTATTATGATTATCATTAGCAGAGCTCATAACTTATAGCTTTTAAAAAGGTTGTTATAAGCGCTTAAATAATATAAAAAATATTAAAAAATTTAAAAAATATTCATATAAGCGCTTAAATATGCACTAAAAATAATAAAATATGCAAAAAAAAACGTTCCATATAATCCAAATAAACAGGCTTCGCATTGGTCTCGCGTATACATCTCACAGTTACCAAATAAATAAAGAGGATCCGCTCATTTGTCCATCTTGCGGAGCCCAACTGAGCATCAAGCACATTTTAACTGAATGTACAATCTACGAAGAATTCAGAGAAAAGGCCAATCTTCCAGAGTAGTACTACTTAAACTTCTTGGAAATAACAACAAAATATATTTTAATTTAAACCAGTCTTTAGGTTAATTTATTGTTTCTAAATAAAACCAACAAACAAAATTGAATAAAAACAAATGCATTTTAAAATATAACAAAAGTAAATAAAAAGTAATCGGTAACAAATTAACTTATTATAAGCAACAACTATTTAAAATTAAAAAAGGTTAAGACTCATCACCATAATTCAACGGAAAAAACCCTTGTGACGATGTTGAGGTACTGTATGAATTGGCTGAGGAACTCAGTTGACATTGGTACATATTATTATAATCTGGTGGTATTTGATAAGGTAGTTTTTGATGAGTTTAATATTTGTCATCTATTTCAGTGATCAACGTAAGTGTCTTAAGTTTGGCTTCTTTGATCGCTTTCAGTGGCATTTCTTAAATTGTCATTGCAACACTTTTAAAAAATATATCAAATCATCCTCTCACACAGGTTTTTCATGCTTGTAGCCTACAGTTTAATTTGTTCTTAAATGCTAAGTATGATATCCTTCGTATCCTTATTCCAAAGATTTTTTTTAAGTATTTAAAATACTATACAATCAAAGTATTTGAATAGTAACAAATACTTGAAAAAACTGTATTTGTGTATTTACTTAAATATGTTTTAAAATGTTCTTTAGAGCTCTGCCCGTACGGCACGCCCAACTCACTCAATATTAAACGGATTTTTCCAAACTTTTTTCCACGTCATTTAAATTCTGATTTTAAAACATTTTTAATTCATATTTTTTTTTCACAAATCCCAATATTTACGAAAAACCGTATTTTTGCCCTGTGTTTCTTGTACACCTCTATTCAATTCTTGGTTTAAGATTTAACAACTTTTTTTATTTTTTATGATCCTGTTGTCAACATTTTAAAAATTCGCCAAAAATCGAAATTTTATCCGATAATCTTCAAAAATATACCATTCGACTCCAAATGTACTCAGAAACAATGTCTATATGTTAGATAAATATTGTTTTAAAATTTGACCAGGTCAGAAACTTAATCCGAAAAACAAACCGCAATCATGTGGCGAAATTATGTACCGACCCCTCATGTAGTCCATATGGTGGTTTATGGACTTTGAAATCTCATCGACACAATAGAAGAGGTCTTAAGGAGTAGGTACAACCAGTGGCGTGCCGAGATAAAAATGTTTTTGATGCCAATTGCAAAATCTAGTTTACCACCCATCCATATTTAAATTCATATTATTATTATAAATATATTATATACATATTATTATCCAACAACTACCCACCCCTTTGTAACTTGATGCCTGGGCATCATTTAGACCTATATTCGGCACGCTACTGGATACAACCATATGCTTCTCAAAAGTTAAAGTTAGATGTTCGATTTTTTAGAATTTATTCGTAATTGTTAGCACGCAAGCAATGTTGTCCAACGGTGGGCTATGTCGCACACTTCGATCCGATTTCATACTCATCCCTATAGACACGATAGAAGAGGTCATAATGATGGTGTTACGCGTTTCCAGCGCCTTCATCTGCCACGCTGATTTTACTCTTACAAACTTTACAGTTCCATAACTGAATAAAAATCGAAAATTATTGCGATCGAGTAAAAAACAGCATTAATGGGTTACAAATGTTTATGGATTATACCTATGGTTCAAAAATTTTTTGTGCGCGAAGGCAATAGTTGGGAAAATGGGAATAACATTATTTGGTTTTTGACTCAATCTAGTTATTTTAATTTAATTTATTTATTTATGAATAAAATTATTACATATTCAAAACCTTTTTGTGTGTAAAGATAATAGGGATATTGTAGTCCCATTTCAAGGTCATAATAAACCAAATATCGAACGCAGAATGTTCAAAACGTTATGGATCACTTCTTAGGACTTCCTCTACTGTTTCCACGAGATTCCATAATTGACTAGTTGAGAAACATATGGTTATTGGCATGTGGTTCTCTACCAATGTCTATGAGATTTGAACGATCTGCATTCAGAATTTGATTTTTAACAAATTTTTCCGAGAAAACATCACCCTGCCAAGTCTGGGGGAGTGGCGATGATTTTACATAATGATCGTATCATATCAAGTCTACACGAGCGAACCCCGTGCCATATAATTCCAGAACTTGTCTGTATCATATACTTGTATAGCTAAGATTATTGACTTTAAATATCGTTAATTATTTAGTAGAAGACTGTAATAGCCAAAAAACAACCAACAAATATTTCATAAAAATAAATTTAACATAGACGCAATTCAATAATGCAATAACTAAGTACAGATATCACAAAGACCATGTGTGCTCTTAAATCTATCTATTCAAGAAAGGGACCGATCACCCTGGGTGCTAGCTGTTTACATTATGGGTGGTATGACAACATGGTCGCGTACACGTTATTTTACTACACCCTACAAGGCTGGCTTGCGAAATGAGTACGACACTGCGTCCAACGGACCATATTTCTGTGACCAGAGGAAGCATGACTATAAGCGGACAGTGGCTTAGTAATAACTGATGAGGATGTTAAGCACGGTGGAGTGATATCAATTAAAGGCCATCGTGGTAACACTAGAGGAACTAGAACGAGAGTGTTAACGAGGGAGGGAAGGAGCTCAGAATATGAGGGTCTAAAATAGGTACTCGGTATAATCATGTATTCAACGTTGTGAAGCACGAAACGGTGGATCATGTCCCATCTTCTACCACAACAAATATATATTATAGTTTGAAATAAGCAATAAGGGTCCCAGGAGTCAGAAATGTGAAAATCAATTTTGAACACAAAAAAAAATAAATATACAACAAAATAAAATATCAATATTTATAAAAACATTTACACATCATTATATATTTTATTTCAAATTTAATACATTTTGATTTATTTACCATGAATCTTATTCTAATGAAGCGTTAAATTTAATATAGTAATGTAAAGTATAATAATAATTATATTAATATAGTGTTACAAATATCAATAACAATTAATAATAATTAATTTTAAAATTATTTTGTTTGTTATTTTGTTTGTTAATTTGTGTCAATTGTCACAATCATCATTGTTTTCTTCTACCTTATTATCATTCAATAGCTTCCTTTTTACTTTGGAACGAGAACTAACTCTTGTTGCTGTTTGCAATGGCTCTATTTCATCACCTGTATATTTCTTAACAGTGCTTTTAACAGTCCTTTTTTTCTCTGTATTTGTACCTTTTAAAAATGTTTTATAATAAATAAATAAAAAATGTAAAAGTTATTAATTGAAAAAAATATTTTACAATTATTAATAATTACGTTTTTTAGGTGATTTTTGTGACAATGGAACAGTAAAATCTTCATATTGTACTATTTTTTCAATTTTATCAGTTAATTCAGATAATATTTCTTTAGTTGTTGGTTTTGCTAATCTAGAATTTGTACTAATAAGTATATTAAAATTATTGTAAACTTTAGGATTCCTTAATTTTTCACTGTAATAAGACAAGTTGTCTGAAAGCTTAGTTAAGCTTTTATCTGTGTACTTGAAAAGCAGTAAACAGTAAGATATATAATATTCTTGCTCATCATTATTAGATTCTTTTAGCCTCATACATAATTTGTCAATTATAGATTCAATTTGACGTTCTTTGTTAACCAAAGGGAGTAAAAATCTAAGAATAAAATCAAGAATATAAAATAAGTAAAAATACTATTTTATAGATCAATATATGTATTATAATATTATATAAATACTTCATGATTTCCTGAAAGTCATTTTCTTTAATCATGTCTTCTGGATTTGTTAATATTGAAATAATATCAGATAAAACATTGTAAAGAGTATTTCCTTTTTCTGCAAAAACCTCAAATAATTGTCTAGCTGTATCTAAGAAAAAATAGAATAAACCATGTTAAATAATAGTTTCATTATATAAAAGTTAAATTATAAATCAAATTAAAAACATACATTTAATTTTATCATTTTCATCAACAAGTAATTTGGCAATACCAGCAATCTGACCTCTTACTTTAATAATTTCTTGACGTAAAAGATCTACAATAGTTATTAAAGCACTATAACGAACTTTATTATCTTTATCATTCAATCTATAATAAAAAATGATATACTTAAATCATTACAATTTATCGAAAATTGTTATTTTTCTAATTATTTTAATAAAATTATTTAAATGTACATACCGCCCAAAAAGTTTATCAGTATATGGTTCCAATAAATTTGGATGCTTAAAAACCAACAAGCCAAACCCAGTAATGAGATCAATACTTGTTTCCGAATCATCTGAATTTTCAATGAGGTGTATAAATAACTAAAAAAAAAAAAAATAAATAAAAAATACTATAAGTTAATACACCTATACTTTATATTAATTATATTAAAACCAAACTGGCAAATTTTTTTGACAAAATGTAGTAGAAACCGATAGAAACTTCACCAGAGTAATAATAGCACTTGCTCTCAGTTGCAAATTATTTGACTTGCATGAATTTAAAACATGTTCTCTGAAGAAAAAAAAATATATTCACACACATATATATATATATATATATAAATTTTAAAATTTAATAGATAATTTATTCTTACGAAAATTTAGATAACATTCCATTTCCAGATACAATATGTCTATCGCATATATTACGAATTTCATCATTTATAGCTTCAATTTCAATAGCTTCCGAATCATGCACATTCTACAAAGAATAATATTTAAAATACCATGAAAATAATTAAAATATATTAAATACTTCATCGTTATTTTTTTGAGTTTTTAATTTTTTAGCTTCATATTTAGCTTTTACACGTCGAATTAATTCATTTGCAACATAATTTTCCAAATAATTATGGTGTCTAAAAATCAAAGTATATCATAAAAATGAAATATGTGTAATTCATGGAAAATTATTTATTTACTCTAATGCTATGTGCCCAATGATGAAAATAAATTTTGCAAATAAATTAATATCCAAAGTCATAACTTTTCCTTCTTGTATGGAAGAATCTAAAACATAAATTTTAGTTGAAATATATTTTATTAAATTAATGTTTTTTTTTTTTTAAAAAAAATTTTAAACAATTTATTATTGAGAACACTCTCTATTTATAGTATTAAAATGATAAAGTATAATAAAAGATGAAGTGATTTTTTTTTTTTTTTTTTATGAGCTCCAATCTAGCGGTTTTTATTCTTTATGTGTAGACAAACCAATTTTTTATGCAACCTTTTTTAAAATAATTTACCTAAGACTAGCATTCTATTCACGGGTTGAGAAATGCCGCCTTAATCATATGTAATTTTATTAATTGTATAAGAATATATAGACACTAAGTATGAAAATAAAATTTGAAATACTTTTGAAGTTATAGTATAGAGTATATTAAATATTTACAGAGGAAATCAATAAATTACCTTTCTAATAAACTTAGAAATTCCAATACACAATTTTAAAAAGCACTATAAGAACTTAGGAGTTATGTTATTAAATAAACAATACTTCAATTATAAAAAATAAATGGTATTGATTAAACACTACATTCTTCTTTTTCAGGATCAAAAACTTGACCTTTTTAATTTTTTTTATCGAAGTTGCAGTTATAAATAAAATAATAATAAATATCTAAGAAAATTATTAAGGAATTATCTGTTCTTCAAGTTTTAGAGTCAAATTTAATATTCAATAAATATTTTCAAAACTCAGCTTGACTTTTAAATTGTTAATTGATCAAGTTTTCTATATAAATGATTATTTCCTTACCATTTTTGTTAATCTGAGTTAACTTGAAACATTTTTCAATCAGCATCATACAAGTACAATCTGGTTTGGTTGTCAACTGAAATATAAATTAACGAATAGTAATTTTAACCAATTATTAGTCGTGCTATGGTCAAAATGATCACACTTTTTTTACATCTTTAATAAAACTTATATTTCAATAATTGATACTCATATAATATGAGTCGATAAAATACAATCAATAACAGTTTTAAAAGGTATATTGAGTGTCAATGATTAAAATATAAAATGTAAACTAATATAACTATAACTAATATAACATATATATTCCGTATACATTAACAATTAATTTTCTTTTGTTAACATAAATATCATTAAATGTCAAGCAAAGCCAGTAAATAGTATTAGTAGTAATAGCTGGTTATATTTATAACCAGCTAATTATGAAAAAGTATTAGCAAAATTATATCCTATTATAATATTTATATATATTATACTAAAATATTGATATAATTGAATTATAAACTATAGAAAGAAAAATAAATATTTGACATCAATTATAATTCAGTTTTATTTCTAGAATGCAATTCAAATGTATATACATAATATAACCAATAAAAACACCAAAACTTACTTCTTGATTACGGTTTTTTAATTTTTAATTTATGACTAGTTTAACTTACTTTATAAATTATAATAACAGCATTTGAAGCAACTTGACTGAACATTTGAAAATCACTTTCTTTATAACATTTTAAGGTTACACTAAATATCTGATTCACTATTTCATGATTTTCTCTTAATCTAGATATTTATTGCAAATAACAAACAATTTAAAAATGAGAGTTATTAATAATTTATAATAATAATTACCTAATAAAATCATCATCAGAGATTTGTTTCAATATTTGACATGTGTTGATAAATATATTATAGTCATCACATAGCCCATATTGAATGAGACTGTCTAAGTTTGATTGTGCAATGCAAGGTTTTACACTGTAATAAAAAATGTATACTTGTGTTTTATAAACCAAAATCACAACTATAACATAAATATTTTTTCAATTTTATAAATATTATTTTGAAATCTAGTCGTAAGGTAAAAATAATGAGTTTATTTTAAATAAGTGTTGTAAGAAACATTAAATAAACATTTTAAAGTGTAGAATAGTGTAGAATAGCCATTCTATTAAACTACTTATTAATGAACTTTTAAAATTAATTAATTAAAATGAAAAACAAAATTGCCCAATTTGCTCCAGAACTGATGTTAGAGTTGCAATTATGGTTAACCAACACTACCCTACTATAACAATTCTTTTACAATCTGATCTAAAAATTATAACAGTTATAATTATGTTCACCCATATTATAGTAACTATATGTATGTATATTCCTAACCAAAAAGATTTTATCCATTCAGATAACAATCAAAACATATAAAATACATTAATTCATAATCTTATAAGCTGATATACAGTAAAAATATTAACTAAAACCAATGTATAACTCAGTGTTTTAAATTCAAATAATTATCAAATGTTTTTCATGGAAAAATTAAACTTTTAAGTATGAACTTTTAACTTAAAAAAATATAAATAAAAGGTTAGGTGTATAAGCATTTTATTATTTTTGACCAACGTGACTTTGTATATGAGATCATTATCCTCAGGTTATATAATACTACTTATAAGTTTTAATATTCTATTCAATGGTCAGTAATGCGGCAGAATAATTTTTTTTTACTTTACATGACAAATTCAAGTAAAAATCATAGGTATAAGAAACAATATTCAATGTTTATGCTTAAAATCATTTTTTTAATTGTGTTCATTTAAATAATTATACTTAATATATCTATTATAAAAATTAAAATATATTTTAGTATACCTGGCAAGTAATGATAAAAGAAAAGTAACAACTATGCGATCTTCTTGAGAAATATTAACAATTTTAGTAAGCCATGCCCATAATATCATAATGCAATCATCATTTAATGTTTTATTTTTAATCCATTCGTCAAGCAAAATTTTAAATGCATTTATATAATTAACATTTAATGATTTTACTAAATTTAAAATTTTCATCATAACCTAGAAGTAAAAATTATAAAACATTATTGTGATTTATTACTAATATATATTATTAGTTACAGCTTGTATATCTGAGGAATCCTTATTTTCTTCAACATCCAGATAGATTTTTTTGTAAGTGTTCATCATAGCTTCTTTAATATTTGTATCTGATGAATACATCAATGCAAGCATAGAATCAATTGCAAATTGAGTATTAGGTACACCAAACAGATGAGCTGTAGCAAAAAAGTCAATAGCTTCTAATGATTCTGAACTAGTATTCCCAAACATTAATTGATTTATTGTAATTAATGTTGTTTTTATAGTATTAGAATACTCAGCACATTCCTAAAATTATATAAGATAACAAAATTAGTGTACATAAAATATATGTTAACACTATATGAAAAATCACCATTCAGGTTTAATATTTAGAAATAAATTATTTTTTGATATTTAATAAGGAAAATTATAGGGAAACTAGAACCTAATATTTTATTGAATTTAAATTATTATCTTTTTAAAGATAATAACTATTTAAAATTTAATATAATACATCCAAGTGAATTGTAATTACATTTCCTTAAAGATAAAAAAAATATCTTATTGAGACATATACTAATAATTAAATATGTATTACTTATTAGAAGGATTAAGCATTTGTTATATTTTAAACATATATATTTATATGTACCTGAAGGTATGTAATCCTAGATTCTACTGAAAATATTTTATGACTTAACTCTTCTGCAGTTAAATTTTCAATTTCTGGATTGTTCTTTATTTTCAATTTTTCACTCCACCAAATATTTTTAAGTAGTATAAAAAAATATTCTGATAAGTTTTCTTTATCTTGTAATCTAAAATTTAATATTTTATACATCAAATTTTAAAATAGTTAATTGTGTAATGGATAATTAAATAATGATGCAATGACTTTAGGGACAATTTTAAACAAATAAATTATTTCACAAATCAGCTACATTTTTACTTTTGAGTCACTATATAGGGTTAACGCTTAATTTATCAGTCATCCTCGTATTGCTTCTAATGATATCCTAAATCCTTTATAAATCTTATTGCTTTTGTGTCAATTCTTCTTATAATAAATCTGAATCCCATCAGCTTATTCCCTCCTCTACTTAATTCAAGGTTTTTATTACTCCTAAATTATACTTAATTTATTGTATATATTTTCATTTTCTAGTCACTTTATGAGTACATTTTAATGTACTTATTTTATTTTTATAATTGATTAATTAATATTTATATCAATTACTTTTCAATCCATACATAATACTTAACATATCTATTCTTTTTATAAAATGTTCAGACAATTTTTTTATTATACACTAAAACTAATACTTTTCACAAAATATAAACAATTTATGTTTAACCTAACCTCAGAACTATTCTTATTTTGGAATACTAATTAAACCATTATTACCAAAAACAGCTTAATTTATCTTTTATCAATTAAGTTTTTTATTATTTATTTTACAGATTTAAATTTAAAACAAAATAATGTGTAAAATAACTGATTTTAAATAAACTGATAAAACGTACATGAATAGGGGTTCATCCTTGAATGTTGCTCTTCCATGTAATAGGAATTTTGAAGCCAATTTAAATTTATGAAGAGTGATTAAACGTTTAATTTTATTTAAAATTTCAGGCAAGTCTACTATCTTCAATACATGTTCTTCTATGTTAGGTTCATTGAGAATATCTAGAAAAATATAAGTAATACACAACATACATTTTTTAATTTTTAATAAAACAAATTGAAAAAGTTTTTATATTTAAAATTTAAATATTCATTCCACAGAAAAGGATTTGCATCAAAATACATTAGCCTTACTATATTGTGATCAATACTTGTTCCTGCATGAAATTTTATTGCATGATTTAACGTTATATTATTATTTTTAATAATGTGTCCAAACAGATAAGAGATTTTAAATATTTAGGAGTGACATTAGACAAGCAAAATAACATACACGGAGAAATAAATATAAGACTGGCCGCAGCAAACAGATGTTACTTTGCTCTAGCAAACCTATTTAGGTCACTAATATATATGGACTAATATATAGTCAAGAAGAATAGAAATGGAAAATAAGATCAAACAATGAACTAAAGGCGCTGTTTAAAAGAAAAAACGTGATACAGTTCGTTAGGAGCACGAGACTAGAATGGATGGGGCATGTTTGGCGAGCAGATGGGAGACTACTGAAGAGTCTTAAACGAAAAAATGAAAGTCGTTCCATTTTCCATCAAACTCGTTTGACCACTAGGGAGACCACGTCAAAGATGGATAGACAGTGTATGGGAGACAATGATGAAACTTATAAAATCAAGAGAAATAAACTGGGATATGGCAAAAGACAGAGGGAAATGGAAGGATTTAGTTTCAGCAGCAAAAAGCCTAAATGGCCAGTAAAGCTAAAAAAAAAAAAATAACTGAATAAGTTCTAATTATTATATAACTTTTAAATTATAATATACTATAATTTTTCAAACCAGATTTGAACAAGTTTTTAAATTAACTAACCTTCAATATTTTCTGCTAAAAACAATTTTAATGGTGGTTCAATTAATGACCACATTTCATCATCAGGAAGCGTGTCTTTTAATTTTTCTTCTAGTGCTTGTTTCAAATTATTTAAAGATAATTTTTCTTCTTCTAATTTTTCTTGTAAAATGTTTTCCGTAAACTATAAATAATTATTTATTAGCACATAATTTTATTACAATTTTCTATATAATCATTACATCACAACTATATGGATTTAATTTGATTAATGTTTTTATTAATTGAACAGCACTTTTGGTAACATATGAACTTTTATCATGTAATTTTTCATTGGCACAATTTAATATTGATATAAACTTGTATTTTGGTAAACAGTTTTCATTTATTAAGGCAATAAATAACTGTAATGTCTGAAAATGTCTGATTTAATAACATTCTCACTTCAAAAACATTTTTAAATACCTACCTTAGACCTAACAAATGCATTAGTATCTAATAAATGATCTTGTAAGATTGATAAATATTTATCTCTTGTTTTTTTTTCAAGTTCATCTACCTCATCATTACTCAAAACATGACAGATAATTTCTTTTAAAACACTTAGAACACATATTCTCATAGTATATGGCTAAAATATAAATTTAAAATATATAAATATTATATATAGTAAATAATCATAAAATAACTTTTAGATAATAAACATATAAATTATATATTACTAACATCAGATTCTAAGCATGGAAGCAGATGTTCAATATTTGGTAATACAATTTTAGGACAATGTTTGGCAATTTCCACAAGAAAAGCACAGCATGATTTACCACCAGTTACTTCCTGATTATTTGACTCTTTAATACCTTCTAATTTTCCTGTTTCAGCAATTTCTTTAACAATTAGTTCAATTAAAGAACATCGTCCTTCTTTAGATTTGACAACTTGTATTACAATTTTGGCAAAAAGTAATGACAGGTGTTCAAATAATTTCAACAACTAAAATTATTGATATATTACTAAGACATGAAAATAATTATTACTTATATAATAAGAAAATGGGCCAGAAATATTTTGTGATAAAAAGCTATTTTCAATTAATATGGAATTCTAATATTACAGGCTTTCAACAGATATGAGATCTTGTCATGAGAAGAATGATTGTAGCAAGAATAAAATAATCTCAAAATATCTGCTTCATATCTAGGCTTCAATACTGTTGAATGCATATAACATAAGTATTCATAATGTAAATTAATAATTAGTTAATTGCAAATTATTTCTATAGTATAATTAGACTAATATTATAAAATTATGTAAAACAAAAACCAAATTTTCTTTACTTTTACATAATCAACAAAAATTAATTTTAACAATTTTTTAATTCAAAGTGAAAATGGGAATACATTGTTATAATAGTATTTAAAAATATCATATCATATTTAAATATTTTAAAACTAAACATAAGTTATTGGTTAATTTTAATATTTTTTTTTCATATTATGAAATATATTTTATTTATATTTATACAGATTTTTATTCAATACATAGACAGAAGAGTATTTATTTTACAAAACTCACTTGAACTACTTTGGTTTTGAAATTCTGACTATGGCTATAGTCAGTAATAAGAACAATCAGTAATTGCATAATGCTGTTTCTCAAATGTTTAGTTCGTACAAAAGCTATACTAGGATTTTCTAACAGAACATAACAACATGAAGCTATGTATCTAAAACACAGAAAAAATGTTTGAGTTTAAAATAATAACTGCTATAATTTACTATACTTACGAAATTAAAGTATGGTCGACATAAGGTGGATCATTTAATTGAGTTATATTATTTATGAAAATACTATTAATTGCCTTTATCCCAGCACTCAATTTATCTTCCCAGTCCCAACCATAATCAGAAATATGTTTTTGAATCATATCTTGCTTTTTATTTCTTCCCTAAAAATAATAAAAGAAAAAAAACAAATAAGTATAAGTAAAAAAAATATTGGTTAAATATTTATATTTTGTAAAAATAATGAGTTACTTTTGTTTCAAGTAAAATTAATTTATAATCAGTTTCAATTTTTTGAAAAAAACTCTGAACAAATTCAACAAAAAGGTAAACAGACATTTTTATAATATTTTTAAGTTGGTGCTTTATATCCAGTGGAATGTCTTCAATATCTTCATAACTTAAAAAAAAAGATCCAATAATATTTAAACCTAAAACAAATTAATACTTTAAATAATTAAACTAAAAACTTAATTTTATTTCATAGTTAAAAAAGCATGATGTGGTAGTGTTTGATGAGATTACTATCCAAGTCCAGTTTAACCAAAAAAGATGTTTATCTTTGAAATATATATTTTAATTTTTTATTTATTTATTTTTTTTTTATTAATAAAACATATTAACAATCTATATTTAAATAAGAACAATATGTACATTTTTTGATTGAAAGAATATTTATATTACATGAATATTTTTAGGAAAAAACCCACTCATTAGTAGCACCTCTGCATTTAAGAGTAATGCTGTAATATTATAACTACAATAAAATTTGCTTAAGTCATTCTTCAAATTACCAAATCAAAAGAAAAACTAATATACCTTATTTATAATCTGTATATAGTGTAATCAAATAATCATAATAAAGTTTTAATTAAAATAATTTATTCTTATTTATATAAATATATCTTGTGTTCGACAGTTTGTTCGCAATGGATTATAAAACTACTTAACTGATTTTGATAATACAATATTAATTCCATGTGAGTAATTTCGTCCAAATTATATTATAGTTTCGTTTATTTTTCAATTAATATTACAACTTATATGTTTATTACGAGACAAAATTGTAATTATATGGACAAATTTTAAATTCAGCTATTTAACAATTGGCAGAGGAATAATTATAAAATATGTTAAAGTATTGTATTAATAAACTAATAATTAGTTTATTAACACAACACTTTATCATATTTTATAATTACTTCCGTAATAATAACCAAAAATGAATTTTTCATGTGACAAAAATCTAATGTTTTTGGTCAATTCACATAAACATTATATACAGATATTCTATGCTATTTTACATGGAACAAATCAAAGAAAAAATATGAACCAAGTAAACAAGGAAAACCAAATTCTTCAATCTCAAGCATATTCAAAGCCAAGAAATTGACATAATATCAAAAACAAAATGAATACTTCTATTTACATTTTTTGTTGGTGAATGTTCCTAAACCAAAGCCCTTTTTTAGGAACAGTTAATGGTCAAGTTTTTATACATATCAAAACAAGATGCAATTGTTGGAAGAATATAATCATTGGTAGCTAACATTTGCTAATGTAGTGTTGATATGCATATAGAATAATATTCGAAAACTATATGCAATTATTTTGACATTATATTCATATATCATTGGCTTTGTGGGAAAAATATAAGAATTATATGATTAAAGACATACTGCATAGAGATAAACAAATAAATCAACATCGAAAAATAGATTTCAAGCCAGAGATGTATAATGAAGCATTATTGTTGATCCAGGATTTATGTATTTTAATTTTAAAATTTAAATTTGCTGTTGACACATCATAGTATGCCCTCGCCTGACTTAGTTGACAGTAATTTGGAACAAGATAAATAGAATAATGATATTGAATTAGCTACAATTATAATGAACAAAGAACTGACAGGTATTTATAATCAAATTATGCTGATTAATACTGAGTAATGGGGCTTTTTTCTTGGACACATCAGGTGGAACTAATGAGATATTTTTGATACTGTTGATTCTTCCAAATATATAGTCGGAAAAGATTGCATTAGAATATTGGGTGAACGACCATTACATATTAATAACAATTCAAATGCAATGAGTAACAATAAAAAATAAAAAAACGAAATTGCTGTAAAATTGCAAAGGAGTTAGTTAACTTAGGAATTTAATTATAATTTAGGATGAGTATACTATAAATCAAAAGCATTCACTAGAAGCATAGAAATTATGCAAGATTTAAACTTTTTGGTGGTGATGTCCTACTATTGTCTGGTGATTTCTAATAGACATTGCCAGTCATTCCTCTTTATACTTTAGCCAATGAGATTAATACAAGTATAAAACAATTATGTTCTGCCATAATATAAAAACACATTTGATGCGGACCCGGCGATGGTCGTAAACATTAACCCTAAACATAAAGTAATCTTATACTAATTCATATAGAATTAGTCATACTCATTACCAGGCACGTAACAAATTTAGTAATTTCACTTACTCCTTAAAAGAATATTTTCATAAAAGTCATGCAGATACAAATAGTCAATCTGTTCAATAAATTCAATCACTGAAAAAAGTTTGTCGAAATTTTTAAATATTGACTGCAAACCATCCACTTCCAATTCCTCTTTAAATGCTGAAATTTAAAATAAATGAATATGAAATTCATGCAACTCAGACAATTGCAATAAAGTAATAGTTCACCTTTAATAAATGGTTTCAATTCTTTGGTTTTCAGTAGTTCTCCAACCCTGTATTCTGTTGTGATTGTTGATGTGCAAGGCGTCCGCAACTTATTTCGGTCCGTATAAATATAAAACTCTGTGTCAGCCATAGCAAACAACTTCAACAGAAAATATAAAACATGGAAGTTACAACGACAAGATGGATCTAAGTAGTCTGATGAATTCGCAGTGTTCAGATAGATAGAATTGAATTTCTGAACCAACTAATATTATAAAACTCGCAATTTTAATATTATCAAAAAAAAACGGTTAAATGTATTATCAAACAAATTTAAATTATTTCGTTATCACATTTCGGAAGGTACACCATAGATAATAGAAGAATGGATAGGCCAATCATATATTAACAATACAAGGGGTCGTGGTCCGGAATGTGGATGAGAGATAGACTGCTTTTATATAGTGCACTCACTTTAGCAAGGGGTTTTATCATTAGTTTTATTTCATAATGATAATAGAAGATATCTACGATGATAACAAATATTTTTATTGTTAACGCATTTGATTTTAAAATTATTTAACATTTTTACAAATTGAAGTATTCCCGATTCTGTACGAATTATCATTTGTCTTCAAGCTATGGTTCGTACTTGCATTGTTTGTCATGTATCCTCTAAAGATAATACAGGCAACGTATCATTTCATTTGTGAGTATTCAGTGACGGATTTAAGGGAGGGCCTGAAGGTATAAAGGCATTTCGCCTTAACGCAGACGGCAGACCTGCTATTTTTGCCATGTATCGTTCCTACTGGCCATCGCTATCTTATCTTATTTTATTTGTAAGACGATTCTCACTAATCCATTTCTATATTGCTATTATCGTTTTAAAATGTTAGTAATTTTACAGTCGTCGTGTCACTCGTGTGTAATTCGTATTTCGTGCTGTACTCGCCTGTACTGCTGTTGTCCGTAGTGTTTTCGTTTGCAGTTTCGTGTTCAATTATTCTGTTTTAAAATGTCATAAAAACGACTAAGTGAAATAAACTTTTTTTTTAAAAAGTTGAAAACAAGTGACGAAAATAATCCATCTCCAAGTGAAGATATAGAAAATGTAAGCGTGTTACCAACAGAGTCAGAGCCAGCTACATTTTCTGATTCGTGTGAAGTCGATTCTAACAGTCAATATGATATCGCATTTGCTATTGAAGAAAATGCAAATCTAAAAATTCGAAACGATCCAAATATGCTTTACAAATATTTAAAAGAAACGTGGTCACCGAAACAAAATTATATTTTCCCTGTAAGTATGAATAAAAAAGGTCATAAAAGAAGCTTTCAAATTGAATGGCTAAATAAGCACAACTGATTAGCTTATAGTCGTAATAGAGAAGGAGCGTTTTGTAAAGTATGTGTACTTTTTGGACCAAAGTTTGGTGAAATTGGAGGACAAAGGCTTGGGATCTTAAAAGAAATTCCTATGATAAAATACAATGATGCTTTACACGATTTTAAGATACATATGGAAAGAGAATATCATAAAACAGCAATTGTGCGATCTTTAGAATTTATAAAATTTTTTGAAGGCAAACAAAAAACAATAGAAATTCAACTTGATGATCAACTAAATGAAACTGTCAAACAAAATACAAAGAAGTTAATTCCTATAATTAAAACAATTATTTTCTGTGGTCGTCATAATATATCTATAAGGAGGCATAGAGACGATGTTAATTTATCAAATCTGATTTCAAATGATCAAGCAAAAAATAATTTTAATATTGGAATATTCAAAGAATTGTTGATGTTCAGAATAGACACGGGCGATGTAGATGTTCGCAATCACTTAGAATCGACTCCAAAAAAATGCAACATTTGTTAGTAAAACTATTCAAAATAATTTGATCGATATATGTGGCTTGATTATCACAGACAAATTAATAAAAGAGGTAAATGAATGTAAATTTTTTTCAATTTTATGTGATGAAACTTCTGATTTATCACACATTGAGCAAATGAGTTTATCGATTAGATATGTTGATTTAAAATCATGCTTGATAAAAGAAAATATTATTTGCTTTGTTCCGGTTTATGAATGTACTGGTGAAAATTTAGCAAATACAATCGTCCAAAAATTAAAAGAAATTGGTTTAAGTTTGGAATTTTTACGAGGGTAGGGATATGATGGTGGAGCAAATATGTCTGGTAAATACCGCGGAGTTCAAGCTAGAATCTTAAATTTGCAACCAAAGGCAATATACACTCATTGTGCATCGCACCGCCTAAATTTAACTTTAATAAAAGCATGTAATGTATTATCTATAAAAAAATTATTTTCTACAGTCAAAGGAGTATCTAACTATTATCTATGATTTTACAGGTAGAGACATGATATCGAAAGAAAAGTATCGATATTTTCACTTGGTAACGAATGGAATGAAAATAACGAAACGTAACGACCGGTATGAATATCGAAAAAAAAATATTAATCCTTTTACTTAGTCCTATCATCGTAACAAATATAATTAAAATATTGATAACAATAAAATATGAAAACGACCTATATGAATAAGTATCAAATGAAAAATTATTTTTATATTTTAAAGTTTTCTTTCTCCAAGTTAAGAATGAATTCAAAATGTTAGTATATCTTAAAATATGCCATTTTACTAATATTTAACTAAAACTAGTTATGGTTCATGAACCACAGATAAAAATGCTGTATGTAAACAAATTTTTAATTGTTTCCGCCAGGTACCTATATCATTATTTGTAATTTATATTTCATCTAATCGGTATATAAATCAGTAAATCTAAACATATTGTATATTTTGTGCAATACTTTTTACTATTTCTATTGTTAAAAATGAACTCAGTATACATAATTTATGATAAAAAGGTTTATTATAAACCTATTGACACTATTGTATTGTGGACTGTAGTTTCTGGTTCATGGAAATAACAAATACAGTCGTATAAAATATAGACTTTAGTATGATGACCGAATTTTATAAACAAATTCTCTACCATGTGCGCAAATAATTTTTCTAGAAAAGAATTATTCTTTGATACCATTCGACCATTCGAGTACTTTTGATTTTTGAACCATTATGGCGGTTAATAAATGATTTAATGCTATACATTCGATACCAGTATTTTTTTATCGATACAAGTAAAGTATTGATAGATACAAAAAGTACTTGTATCGAAAGAAATGTATCGATACTTTTTTAATATCAGTAGTATCGCAACATCCATAATCACGAGGGCCCTTTTGTAAATTGTTGTCTTTTCGTGAACACTGATAGTATGTTTATGTTGCTGTGATGTTTCAAACACTGTTTTAATTTGTTTCCTTGTCAATCAATCTTGTTGTCCAACAATGTTTCATAGCGGCCCTTCTATAGGTCAGTGACTAAATGTACCTTGGCCAAAAGAAGAGGAACAATGACGAAACGTCACACATGGTATGGCAGAACTTGCATCTTATTCCTTCTACACCCGATTATTACATTTTTTATTTACTTAAACCACTAAAATGTCAAATCTTCAAAATAGTGGCAACTTGAGGTAATTTATGTAAATATTAAACTTTATCTTCCATTCAAAATAAGAAAATAAATATATATATTTTTTATAACCTCCAAGGTAAAAAATTCGATTAAACTATTTTATGTTCTCCTTTCATCATATACAACAATTATTGTTCAATAATCTTTTTCAGAAATGCTCCTGCGAAGAGTGTCCTTGATGTGGTGATATAGATATTGGCAAATAGTGGTGTATCAAGTCGACTGAGTAATCCAGTAATAGCTAAAAATTTCTCATTATTGATTGATATTAATGGTATTAAAGATGACATTAAAGAATTTTCAAGGTCTGAATGCTATAAAAATGTGTAGAAGTAAATATTTCCTTTTAATAAAACTATTAAATAACTTATTACTTTTCATAAAACATTAATTATTCTTATAAACATTTAAACTTGATCAATAAAAATTCAGAAATAAAGCATAAATTTAAATATTTTTTTATATTTCTATAATATTTTAATAAGTTATAAAACAATCATATTTATACCATAAAAATGAAAAAGTGATCTCCGACTCCCGGAGGAATTTTGATTTAGGTAAATGAAAAAAAAAATCTCAGTTTTGAAAAGAACCATAAAGAAAATTGAATTATAATAATATTATTTGGTTATTAAAGAAGAGTAATTATATAAAGAATATATATAGTAAATATAATTTATTTAAAATTTTTAAATTATTTTAAGTAAATTACAAAATTATCATGTATATACCATTGAAAATGTAAAGTGGAAAATGAAAAAAAGTTACTCAGCTCCTGAAACAAATTTGATTTTGATAGATGATAAAAATACCCCAGTTCTAAAAAGAAAACATATCAGATTTATAAAGATAATTTATGTAAATTATTGAATTTGATTTTTATACCATTAAATATTTTAAGTCTAAAATTCAAAAAACCAAAACAAAAAGGGGATCTCCGGCTCCCGGAGGAAAATTGATTCGGGTGGATCAAAAAAAAAAAAAAGGTTCTGAAAAAGAAAACATAAAAATAAATGAATAAATATTTGAATATTTTGAAACAAAATAAGATTGATTAATTTAAATTTATGAGCAATATTTATTAAGAGTAATAATTATTAGTTAGTTTTAATCAAATGATTTAAAAAATTTAGGATATTCTATGTATATAAAATTAATTTGGTTTTTATACCATTAAATATTTAATGTATAAAATTCAACAAAAAAAATTATAAGTAGTTATCGAGCTCTCCAATGACACTTCCTTTGGGTATAAACAAAGAATAATCCAAGTTCTGAAAACAAACATATCAGATTTATTAAGATAATTTATATAAATTAAATGAATTTGATTTTTATACCATTTAATATTCAAAGTGTAGAGTTCAGAAGTAGAAATGAAAAAGGGATCCCCGGCTCCCGGAAGAAAATTGATTTGAGTCCAAAAAAAATCCCAAGTTCTGAAAAAGAAACATAAAAAAAAATTATATTAAAATTTGAATATTTTGAAACAAAATTAGAGTGATTAATTTAAATTGAATAATATTTTACATTTATGAAGTCAATTTATTAGAAGTTAATTATTATTAGTTAATTTTAATCAAATGATTTAAATGTTTCAAGATTTTTGATGTAGATTAAATGAATTTGATTTTTTTTCCATTAAACATTGAATGCATAAAATTCAACAAATATTATTGTAAGTGGTTACCCGGCTCTCGAAGGACACCTTGTTAAGGTTGAAACAAAGGAAAATCCAAGTTCTGAAAAGAAACATAGTAGACTTATTAAGATATAATACGTAAATTAGATGAATTAGATTTTTATAC
>NW_020272813.1:0-251 GCF_003268045.1 Sipha flava | reverse complement strand
ACTTATTAAGATATAATATGTAAATTAGATGAATTAGATTTTTATACCATTAAATATTCAAAGTGTAGAATTCAGAAGGAGAAATGAAAAGAGGATCCCCGGCTCCCGGAGGAAAATTGATTTGGGTCGGTCCAAAAAAAAATCCCAAGTTCTGAAAAAGAAACATAAAAGAAATGTATTAAAATTTGAATATTTTGAAACAAAATTAGAGTGATTAATTTAAATTGAATAATATTTTACATTTATGAGTG
>NW_020272812.1:0-1545 GCF_003268045.1 Sipha flava | reverse complement strand
TAAAGGAAAATTTAAAAATCTAAAAAAATATAAGAGTTAACTGTAAATTATGAGTAAAGAAAAATCGAACTATTTATTTATTTATTTATTATTTATTTATTATAAGTGGACTTAAAATTTGGCACCAGAAACTTTCATATCGGTCATTAATGCAGTTAGTATAGGTATTGAGCTTTATCAGAAACAAAATAACTTACATCAAGGTCCATGTTACCGACACCTGGAAATGGTAGGGCGGTAGAGGTAGTGGCAATCATCTCCTATCCGATCGAATATTGTTTGACATATCCTATAACAAAACATTTTTATTAAATTTTAAATTTTATAAAAATGAACAATTATCTGTATTAATTATGCATTAAAGAAATATATAGTAAAACAATATTACAGTAAAAAAAAAGTACAAAGATACGCGTTATACTAATGACTTACAATACTAACTCATATAATACGGTTCATCAAATAAAGCGAATATGCCAGTGTCGACCGTGTGGGTTTAACATGATACACGGAGACGATTGGTAGCAACAGTTGCAGCTTTTTCCACTAAGGAATTCTGTGTAAAAAATAAATAAATAAATAAATATTTATTCATATTAACACTATAAATATATTTATAATAAATTTTACCATGCAACTAAAATACAACTCACCGATTCAATGGAAGACGCTTGATCTTTTCTAAGATCCTGCATGTTACCCTGAGTAAACCAGAAGTTAATTGATTTGGCCAAGCAAAGTCCCATTGCACAAACCCACGGACCACAATCAAAATCATTTGTTTGAACGGGACACTCACCGTTCACGACCACCCATTTCGTTTCTTTCAGAGTAATATCACTGGACTCCATGAATGATTTAATGCATTCCCCTATAACCTTAATGCTATTTCCTTTTAGACTGTCGTAGATGACAATACGACCAGTCTTCAGGTAAACCGACACCAGCATGTAATGTCTGTCTAAAATTACTGGAATTAACATTAAGGTATGGTATGCTTTTAATCTTTTTAACCATCTGGACACGACTGATATGCCATGGGTTCTTAACGCCGTGTAAAATATACACGATAAAACGAATACGTTATCATACGATCGTGAGATGATTGTAAAATAACTATCCACCTCCTCGTCATTGTACCAATGAGTATCCTGAAAAAAAATAAAATGATTGTTTTCTTATTATATTTTATTGTAATATTAATTATTTATTCATTATTTAAATCCGGTTGTGTTAGAAATCCTAGTTAGTAAAATCTAAAATAGAATTACAAACTGCAGTTCATAGTTTGGATAAAGTTATGTTTAAAATATTAATTTAAATTATTTGAAACAGAAAAAAGTCGGTATTATTTAAAAATACCATATTTGACAGTCTTAAAATAATTTACCCTGCTTTTCTTCGACTGATTTTTATTTTTATATTTTCGTCTGGCGTTTTTAACATTTTTTTTTTGCTTCTGGAATTTTTAAGGTATTTGGTCCACTCAGCAATAAAAAATACAGCATTGAGCGCCGCAATCCTTTTATGACCTAAAAAAAAAAA
>NW_020272811.1:0-13095 GCF_003268045.1 Sipha flava | reverse complement strand
AAAAAAAAAAAAGCTACATCAATATTTATAGCACATACATTTATCATTGTATTTAACACAAAAAATCTTATGGCGAAAATCCCGTAATGTGGCGTAAATCAAAAAGACACAGTTGTCAGACACACATGCACAATTTATTGTTTTCGACGAGTTCTTGCTACATAAAATTTGCTGTGTAATGTCAAATTTATAAACTGACAAGTTACAGGTAACAGGTAACTATTATTTATATTTTTTGTTTAGTTAATTTATTATATTATATTATATACTTATATAATATATACGTATAAGTATATAATACGTATATTACATTATATACGCAAAGCTCAAAATTAGAACTATTATAGTTTTCCAACGAAAAAAAAACCTGTTCAAAAATGCACTGATATAATACTAATTTATAATTCCAAATACATACTAATTTTATTTAAACTCACTAAAAAACATAATTTTACTATTATTCAAACTAAGTGGGTTGGATGGAAGGGGCGTTAAAAGTACCAATACTTCTAGCACCGGCACTGAATGTGTGCAGTCGGGATACAATACCAGACCCAAAACGAATAAGTGTATACATGAACAGAAGAAAGACGACAAATCCGATGGAGTTAGCGGCATTCTCAACAAAAGTTACGGTCGCCGGGGAACAATATAACGATAAATATTATATTAAATATAATATATAACGATAAATGCTTTAGTGTCACCACAACAAAGCCAAAATACTAAAACTTCACAAATATTTGTGGTACTGAGGGTATGACATTTAACTAACATGAAAAACATAGCCGAAAACTGTAGAAAACCTGTAACGCTATCGCGCTGCCAATAAAACGTTGAACAACTGTTTATCACCGCTTTGACGGCCGTCATGCAACTGACAGCACCGCTATTTGACGTTACGGTGACACTCAACGTACTCTAGGAAACCTACTCCGATGTTATTTATAGAAAACGTATGAGTGACGTCACCCAACGCTATATTACGGCCGCTAGATAAAGGCACCGCTTTTCTAGGAAACCATAGCTTTAAAATAACGCAAGTGTGCACCGGGCCTTATTACTAATTTCTTATTGTTATTACTTGATGTGTTACAATCTAAAAAAAACTTCAAAAACAGAAATGACTATTTATATTTGAAATTGTTGGTTGAAATGAAAATAAGTGAGGACTGAGGACTGAGTCCGGGGCTTGGAAGTCTATTCGTTTTCGAGTAAGGGCCCAGGCGGTAAATGTTCATTTTTTCCCCATTAAATCTGCCACTGCATATAAATGTATTCAACGAATTCGATTATTATAATATTTTGTATACGCCGTACCGATGCCGTTTACTAACAAAACATCCGACGTTCAATAGACTGCGAGGTGAAACAAATTAATAAATAGATGAATAATGAGCGAATAAATGTCTACGTGTGGAAATATTGTAGATTGTTATATATGTATTAGTATTTGTGTGTGGGTTCGTCGAACGGATGGTTTTCCCGTACGTCGTTATCGACGGGCGACGGACCATTGTATTATATTTATATTTATATTTGTATGTATCGGTAGTGTTAATTAATGTGCGTCGGGGCTGCGGCCGATTCCAGGTCGTCTCATGTTTTTAGTTGGTTGTTGCCAGTCGCCGGAGAATAAAGTATATTTTGTATGACATTAAATTGCGACTTAATTATTTTTCCACACCACACGCATTAGACCCAGAATTTATACGCTACATACGAAAATATTGTACGTAATAGAAACGACCCGGAGCTCACCGGAGAGAAAACGTCTATAGGATTGGTCAGTCAGTAGCGGTGACTGTGGAAAGTGCAGGGCCGGATCTAGGGGGGGGGGGCGAACCGGGGCACTTGCCCCGGAAGTTTTGGTCGGGGGGCGCCAAATTACAAAATAAGTTGTGTATATATATATATATATATTAATAGTTTTTATTCATTTTATAATAAAAGTATTATACAAATTACAATTTCTATTTCCATTTGATTTTATGATTATAACAACATTGGGAAAAACTCAAAAACCCAATGGATACTATTTGTCTACTAAATATATTTTCTGTGACTTTTTGTAGTATATTTTATTGCTAATAGGATATCTACAAACTATAAATTACGATAATCAGACAACACATGATGTTAAAACCCGATTAACAATATTGATAAATTAGTTTTCTTCAAAATATAACAACTATCAAATTCAATTATTTTAATCGAAAATAAAATTGCCGAAAATTTAGATTATGGCGATATAATTAACGGTTTTGCTGCAAGAAAAGCAAGAAAAATCAAAATTTAATGATAATTTATTTGATTATTATATAATGATTATTTTCATGTATTAGCTTGTAATAATTTGTATTTAAAGTTTTTTATTTAATACATATTTTTTCTAATCTAGCAAATAGATATATTTTTTTTTTTATTCTCTTCGATTTTTTTCTTTAGAGTTTAACTGGTACCTAAATATAATTGTGGGCTTAACAAAGGGAGAGGGTGTTAATTTTATACTTTGCCCCGGGTAAAATATATACTAGATCCGGCAACGGATAAGTGTTGTCGTGGACGGTGTTCATCAATTGTGCCAATTTGGGGACACTACCTGTATAATATAAATCTATTGCGCTAATATAAAAAAAGGTATACTAAAAAGGTTAGATACATCAATTGCGCTGGAGAATTTTTAACCACCTAATCGAAAAGACGTATAGTTAAGATTCTCACAAAAAAAATTTATAATTATGTTAAATAATAATTTCTATATCACGTTCACTTAACAGTTTCTATTTTAAATTTAAGCACGAGCCACGACGTCTATACGTACAACACGTGGAATTATACAGAACATAACTACGAATTTCTTTTACGAACATAATATTTGTCGACATTTTGTTCTATCATCAAATAATAAAATAATAAAATAATAAAATAATGGTTTTCAAACGTACCTATGAACATAACAAGGTAAATTCATTTATTACCAAATGTACAATACTACTAATCTGTAGGTTTTAAAATCAGTGGTAATAGTATTATACAAGTTTATTTATATATTATATGTAGGAATCGATTGGCGCAATATACATACAAAATTGGATTTGATTCGGATATTGATCGGCGTATACCTTTTTCCTATCCCACAGTTTTTCTTTTTTTACCTGCGATTTTCGGCGTAATTCATACGGGTGATACCCGTTTGCCTACATTTATTTTTTTTTTTTGCGACTCGTTTGCGTACATATGCACAACTCAAATGCGCACATAAAAATTTAATACCTGTGGAAAATGATCCAAACGTAGAACTCGTTTACCGGTTAACTCGTCGGTTTACAGGTCAAAAATTGTGTATTTTGCGCAAACGAGTATTAACGATTCATAGATGTTCGTCGTGGACGACTGCTGGGTGTGGGGATACCGTCTGTAATACCGGTGGATACGAGTACAATAATAGCGGAGATGGTGCGATCGGCAGCAGATGCGGGGTACGGTAGTTGTGAACAAGTTTCGGCGGGGTCAGTAGCGTGTATACGGTCGATAGTAATCGGATGGTCAAAACTGCTTCGACCCTTAAGAATTCAACTGTCGAAAAATCTTGTATTAGTACGCCTACACGTTAACATTAAATACATTCCACTACCATTTCAAATGAATTGGCATAGTAGTTTTTGCACTACGCTGACCATTGATTTGTATTTGAATTTTACATAAATATATATAGTTTATATCGATGCTGTCGGTCAACTTATAAGCGTTACGAATTAGAACCTACATTAGGACACAATTTGTAATTGTTGTTTCAGGATTTAATGATAAAATGCAAAAATAAACAATAAATAATTCTAATCCGTAAGATTATCCGTGATGACATAACCATACCCCTTTTAAATATACCGTTTAAGAATATTCTCTATGTAAAGATATGTATGAACAAATAATTATTATTTGTATAAATAATTATAAACGTAAAATTATGAGTTATGTGTAATAACTAGGCTTATGGATTTATAGCTCTAAAAAATACACAAATATGCTACTAAAATCATTAAAATATGCATTTATATGCATTAAAAAAAAAAAAAAAATGACCACGTAGTACACAAAATAAAACGTGTCCATCGGATGTAAATGTATGTTTAAAATTCGTAATAAAACTTTTTAGTCGGCTACTCGTAGACTGTTGTACTTTCGGTATTATACAACGTTACAAAATATATGCGTACGACGTTTTAAGTATGATTCGACGTTGTGTGTTTACGAGACGTAAAAACAATGACGGATAATAATCGACTGAACTGAACACTAAACAAATAATCTATTATTCTATATCGACTATTATCTTAATCGATCTCCGGTATATATCCAGTGGGTTATACGGTCGATATGAGTTTATAGTATTATTTAGACTTACATAAAAATTATAACTAGATATGAGAGGTAGTTTGCAGATAGCATATTACTGGAAATACCTTTTAGTATATTTTTTTTTTCGATCAGTCGAAATTTGTATCTATAGTTTTTAATTTTAAATAGTAAAATTTGAAAAATTTATTAAAATATGCACTCTCCTGCAAAATCTATCAAATATGCAAAAATATGCACATTCAAATTTTAGATCCGATATCATGACATTAAGAAACGAATTTATTTCGCATTCTAATATATTTAAAAATAATTAAAAAAAGTATGCAAATGCTAGAAGTCCCTAAGCCTAGTAATTACTAATGGAAACAATTATGATAAATATAAATAATAAATACCACGAATTTCATTAAAAAATATCGAAAATTACAAAGCGTTCTTGAAAGTGTCTACGGTACCTAAAAGTAACGCATAATCAAAACGGCGTGAACACAATTTCTATACATACTTCTATTATCCATTTCTATCGGTGGCGGCGGTGGCAGCGGAGACGACATCACTAGGAAATACTGTTGGAAACGTTAACAAACGTTGGAAAACCGTTGCAGAACTGTTATTGCGCGTCCGCACGCTCGCGTCACCGTAGATGCTCGCCGCGGTACCAAAGGAACGTATTCTGGTGGTGGATCAAAACCGATTCGCAGCGCTCCAATCGACGACCGTGTCGACGTACAGTGGTCGCGCCCAGAATGCAACAAGGGTAAGGGCGCGGAGCCCACTTGGTATGCATATACGATACGGTTACAATAATATACATTCCTCAGAATACGGACAAAAAAATAAAAAAATAATACGAAACATCGCTATACCCGCACGGGAATTTACTATCAGATTTCGTAAACACTAACCCCTATTGTATAGGTGGCTCTTGCCGTTGGTCTTTTATTGTGTATTTTGAAAAAAGTTTAGTATAAGGCCGGCCGCACACCAAAAGAGCAAAACTGTGTTAGTCATCGTTAGATTGAAATCATATTTATAGTATTTAGTCACTAACATGTTTTCCGACGAAGAAAAAGTTACTGTTCCTATGTTGTGGTCTTCATTGTTAGATATCGAAAAGAGTGAAAAAACAAAAAATAATGTGGGTTCATCCTTTAAATAAAAAACATACAACTAATAATTTAATTTAATTTAATTATCTTTGTAATTATAGATGGTTGATCTTTGTTAGACAAGTGTTATAAGTGTTTCCAGGTCTATATTTTCAGCGATCATAATAAACTCTGTGTAGAAAAAATTAAAAATAATACATATGTTTATTATTTGTTCATATATTATGTGAATATATAATATGTAGGTACACACACGATGAAAATTTGATTATATATAAGATTGAATATAGGTACACAAAATGTATAATTTATGAAAAAAATATATAGTTTATTTAAATTTAATATAATATATAAAAACAGTATTAAAATATAATAATTATATTTTATATTATATTAATATAAATATATAAATAATTATATGTTACAAACGACCGTATTGCAACGACTACGGTATCCTACTAGTTTTGACTGATGAAAATTGTTTTGTCTTGACTGACGGAATAGAACATGTTTTGTTTTGACTATGACTTATCAATGTACGGGTTTTCACTGAATTACATGAGTTCTATTTTTAATAATAAAAATAAAGTTGCCCAAGTCTGCTTTAAGCAGTTGTGCTCTTTTGGTATGCGGCCGGCCTAAGCTATCGAGCAAACCATATGTCACGAGAAAAATATAGCCGTCTTTTTACCCTTCTTAACCGTGGTCCGAGTCCCAGCCGGGTCCCTACCTGCAATCATTGTCTTCAGCAAAAATTGGTATAAGCATACACTACAATGTATTGTCTCCGAAAAATCATCGACAACATGAATACTTATGTGTTGTATTGTATTGCAATGTAATCGTTATACTATTGCAGGTTAACGTCATTTTTTCAGCACTGTAAATGTGTAATTAATCATGGTACCTATATTAAAATGCAGCGATACTCATTCACATACAGCGATCACGCGGGTGGTAGTACAATATTATAGTTTATATTTTATTATATTTATAATTTTTATTATATTAATATTTTGTGTATCAGTTTCCTAGTGGTCTTTTTTTTTCTAAAAATTTCTTTTTAACTTATATACGTAATACATACGAAACTGTTTGTCTGGAGACCGCCGTAGATTTGCCATTTGTACTGCATTAGCGATCCGCTCCGTGTATAAGTAAGTGTCAGATTGCCAGTGGCGAAGCTAAGGGTGTGCGAGCTGTGCGATCGCACAGGGCCCTACGCTTCATGTAGGCCTGTAGTTTTCAAGATTTACTATAAAAAATCGGGGTCTCGGAATAAAATTTACAAGTATGAACCCGAACACCATTTATTATTGTCAAATACTTCAAATTAAATTTTACAATGAAGTAGTCGTAATCTTGGACATGCTATATATAATGATTAAACATTACGTCGATAGCACGTAATGAATTGTTTACAGGAAAAAAAAAATTAAAATAATTGTAAAACCATAAGATCCTTCACTCAGAATTTAAAATATTTTTATAATGAATTTGTACTTCTTGAGAACACTTTGTCATAATTTTCTAAATAATTCTTAAACAAAACATTTTTTATTGATAAAAATTAAAGAAAATGGTAATTTTTATTTGTATTATAAGGTGATAATGCTTTTGTTACATCTTTTGAGCATTTAATTGAAGACAGAAAAAAAAGTAGAAGATTTTTGAAATCATATCTAACCATAACTGTAATGTAAATATAAATTCATATTGTACCTTGTGCTAATATTATATTTTATTCTTAATCTATTTACATTTTTGTTTTATTTATAGATTGTTCAAACATCCCAACAGATATTTTATTTAAATTAATTAATTATACATACGAAAAAACAAACCGCTCTTCGAATAAAAAAAAAAAAAAAAAACTGTAATGTATTGTAGGTTGTATATGCAATCTACAGTAGTTTAACAGCGGTAATGATGAAAATCTGCTATAAAAAGCATTAGAATGTATAATGTTGCACCTAATTAAAAAAAAAATGAATGCCCCCATTACGGTAGTAGGGGCCTTGCAAATCATGTGCCGCACAAGACTTCGCAGTGGTTACAGCAGCCACTGCAGATTACGTATAGCGTTTCAACCGCGAGTGGTTTAAAAAAAAATTTTAATCTGTAGCACTTTAAATACAACCCATAACAAATACGCGGTTTGACTACGTTGTTAACAATTATTTAACTTATTTACTTGACTGTCGTTAGAATTAGTAAATATACTACATATCCGACATTAAAATGTTGTTATTTAGGTTTGGTTATTGAAAAATGAGTATTTTATTTATTTATTATTTATTTTATTTAGAATATATTAAATGTGAGTTTTAAGTTTATGGATATTTATTTTATCTACAAAATATAATGACCCGACGGTCATTATATTTTATCTACAAAATATAATGACCCGACGGTCATTATGCTCTTATCGATTATTTTCGACTGCCACAAATCCGTATTTTATCAATGTTTCTAAACACCGGAAACCGAGAAAATTAAAATCTTTAGTCAAATAATTAGTCTTTTAGAAATTGAATAATTAAATACTGAATAAAGTCTATGTCTATGTCTACATGATACAGAATTTGGGTGTCAGTCACTCTAAAATAAAGTTGTATAATATTATTACTCAAATAAGTATAATCTTTGGACTATGATTTCATTAATTTCATTAAAACATTTAAGATTATTATTGTATTACATAATATGTAATATAATATTATATACCTAATGCTTATATACGAGTAATTAGGTATATATATATATAGATTTTGTTTGAAGTTTCCAATGTTTATATTTTTTTAACAACAAAATAATTTATATAATTTTATCGATATTCATTGAAATACTCAATTTTGTCAGAATTAAATGTTTTGAGGCTTAAAAATGTTTGTTATTAAACCTTTTTTTTTATTAACTACGGAAACACCGGATACTAGAAAATGAAAATCTGTAGTCGATTAATAGCAGTTTATTTAAATCCATTAATTAAATACTGAATGCACTATACGTGAAACATTTAGTCACCCCGAGAAAGGGGCATTTAATATTATCTATATTTTGGTTGTGACAAACAGCCACAGTGGTATCAAAAAAATAATTTTGAAGTTCGAAATCAATTTTTTTTTTGTTTATTGGGTTGTTCTGACTTTTTGAAACCCCATGTTTTGTGTACAACGATTTGCTTAAATAATATTTTTAATTATATGGTTTTTCATGACGCAGTCTTTACCGGATTTCTTTGGCAATATGTGATTATATGTATGTAAATTCGATTGTGTGTGTTTATGTTAGGGCGCGCGCTTGTGCCTTATGTTTATAAGGCACAAGTAGATGAGTGTTTATCTAGGACATGTATAGTATATTCATTATACGAGTATTCGAAAACAGTTTTACGTGAGAGCTAGATTTTGTTTAGTTATTGTTCCCGATATATCAGATAAAAATCTTTTTTGTCGATCCCAGGACAACGGTACATTATTATTTGATTTCTCCACATAAACATATTTCATGACAATATTTATAATCATTAACCATTGACTTGGTCTTTTGTTTAACGTATTTCCATTCTAGGAAACCCTGAAAACACCCATTGATCCGAAGCTTTACGAAGTACATAAAAAATCTGAAAATCGCTTTGGACCACACCACAATATTATATGAACGGGTCACAACGCCCACAACAGAGCAAAAACTATTCAGTTTTCTCGATATATATACTATCGATTTTTTTCAACTTTGATGTATTAAAATATAACCGTTTATAATTTGTACATTATAATATAATTATTCTTCAAGACTCAGATATATTGGTTGATATAAAATGTCAATCGGGTCATAGGAACCCATATGTTGATAAGCTACCGGATATATAACTTATTTATAATGCTTATGTATTGACTATTAAGTATTTTTTCTATCGTTAGACTGTTTATTTTAGACGATAAAAAATAATATGTTGTGTACATTTTATATATTATGATTCATGTTTTATTGAACTGTGTAATTTTTTTTGATACATATGCTATCGATTTGTTTTGATGTTCGTCAGGCTATTTTCTCTAGTCGAATTTTAAGAATTTCATTAACTATACTAAACAATTTAAAAAAATCTTCAAATATGTTATTTACTTATAATTACATAATTACTAGCTTTATTTATGCTCTCATAATTACAGTGATTATTTTTTAAATGGATATTATCTAAATCAGTTTCAAACGAACATTTTATAAATTAAATATTTTTTAGACAATCCCAAACAGTTTCTACTCAATATGCCACATAGGATTCGCTCTTTGTCTATTTCGAGCGAATCATTTGAATATGCACGATAATACTTGATTCCATCAAGTAATCACGTTTTGTTTCTGATACGATGCGTTACGATTACTTGTGAAAAGCGAAGGAAATAACCGAATACCGCATAATGGTATTATTATATTTGATGAGCCACGATCACTTCAGAACAATATGCTAGATAGTGATATCGATATATAATGCGTACGAGTCTATTATTATTTTCGACTTCGAATTTTCCTATACGTTTTCAATGAAAAAAAATATATGTATATTTTTTATTACTTGCATAAAGCAATGTTCGACTATGTGTAATAGATTAATCTATTAAATAATTTGTTAAAAAATGATTTTTAATTCGTAATACGACATGTATACTCTAAAAAAGTTTTGCATTTGTTTGATTAACTTATCAAGTTCTACTGCATGATTCACTGCATTTGGTATATACACCATTCTGTTATTGAGATATGTCCCACAGGAAAAATGAAGATTTTAATTTTATTTATAATATACTAAATATGTAGTTTTAAATTTACACAATGTATGTATATTGCAAGCTGAGTGGATATTTATTTAATTTACAAATGATAATATGGTCGATGGTCAATATATTCTTATCGATTGTTTTTGACCGCCTTAAAGCCTTGAATCAAAATGTTTCTAAACAATAAAGTCCAAGAAAATTAAAAAACTGTAGTAAATTAATAATAGTTTATATAAATCCAATAATTAATTACTGAATGAAGTCTACGTGAAACCAACTTTAGAGTCACCCTGAGACAAAGGCGTATACTATTATTTACTTATTCTGTATCTTAATCAATCAGTGGTGTAATTTGGAAGGGGGATACTCGTGCATATACCACAGTTTAGAGCTTAACTATTTCAAATTCGGCACATCAATAAAATATTAATATGTCTTTTAAAAAGCCATTGATGATTTATAAATCAGAAAAATGAGACGTGTAAGTAAGTAAAAAGTACAAATCATTATATTTTTGCACTGGTTTGATGTTACCTTTTACGTTAATTGGCACTATTGTAAAATGAGATACCGAATTGGCAATTTATTAAGAGCATGCTGACTGTTCTACCATAGAAAAAATTTAAATGATGCCGCTGGGGACAAAAGCTTTGTGATAAAAAAAAACTTCATCGCAATTGTATATTATATTAAATGTGTACCTATTAAGTTGTCATTTCTAAGTGTAAATAAAGTGGGAAGGAATTTTGTGTTCGGTATAATTTTTTTTTCGTGTGGGAATTTACGTATGGGTGTAATTTATTTCGTGTGGGAACTTACATTCGCCCATTTCATAAGCTAATAAATTAAATTCGTAAATTAACTATAATCATACTTTACCATAATTTAAAAGTACATTTAATGTAAAATAATAAAATATTAACATTTCCAGTCCCAAAAATTTTTTTTTTCACTTTTCATTGATATTAAAATTAAAATTGTGTTGTTAAAATAGTACGAATATAAAGTTATGATTAGAGTTCGAATGTTTTTTGACCAAATTATAATCATAAAGTATAGAAAAAGTATACATCAAAATAAGCAAAACCAAAATTATATTGACTGAATTTTCTGTATATATTTTCTGACTATTTTAGACCTTCTAATATTAACATATTAATGTATTGTTATATTATACATTTAAACAGCCCGGTTATTATAGCATTAATTATATATGTCATACTTAATATGACCTTAAAATTTAGAAATTAAGGAAAAAAAATAATAGTTTATTTACTCCATATTATTTTATTGTAATGATATAAAGACACAAACATCTATAAATATGCAACATTTTTTTAATAAAAAAAAAAATTTAAAAATAATAAACACAACGAAAGTTATTCCACTTTTCAATCATTTTAGGATACTCTTGATATTCATATTTTATAGTTCCGTATTTCACCTTTTTAATAAATTATAATTGTAAAAGGTAATAATTAGATATCTCAAACGAATAAAAAAAAAATCGATTTGTATTCGAAATTTTATCGAATAATTAGTAGTTATTATATTATTGTATATTTGTTTATCAATTAGGTGCTAAACAAATGCAGCAAAAACTAAGTATAAAATAATATAACATACTCGTAAAGAGAAAAATACCATAAATCAGGGGGGGTCCAAATTTTTTTTTGGCTACGACATGCTAAAAATATACTTCAACTTTGTGGAATGACTTCCATACAATTTTTTTTATTATTATTAAGTATCTATAATTACTAAAAAACATACTTGAATAATGTATATATTTACATACATAAAGATATATTAATTATGTAATTAAGTGTAATTAACATATTATTTTGTTGGTCAGAGAATTGTTGAAATGCAACATTGCATTTCGTTAATCAATTGATCGTATTCTGGCGAATAGTCGCTAACTGCTAAATGAAAGCTCTGCTACAAATAGTCATCTGAGAGCGTAACTCGGTATTTAGTTTTATCATTTTCATATATGAAAATGCTGTTTCGCACAAATATATAGATTCAAAATAAGTATGCAACTTCAAAGATACTTTTAATAAATATGGATATTTTTCTTATATTCAACAACCGTAACGTATCTCAGTGACTTGTAACACGGTATCTGCTGTTATAAATGAATTTTTTTGTGGCTGGAAGAGTCACAGTAGTCTGCAGATCCTTACCTGTAAATATTAGAAGAACATTGAAGCAATTAATTTTTATTTAAGTTAAAATTATATGATAAGTAAATCTATATATAAAGCACTATATAAATCGATGAAGGAAAATAGGACAATTTTCAATGAACTTAAATTTTGTCATTAAAAACTCAAATAATAACCTCACTGTTAATTATAAACAGTGGAACAAGAGTTGATGATAACAGTAACTATGAAATCACTTAAAAAAAGAGTTTTATAGACATTTTTATTTGGTACAGCAATTAAGAGCCTCGAATTTTTCAAAATATTTTTACCATTCTGAAACGTTAGGTATTTTATGAAACATAAGTTATATAAGAGTTAATTGTAAATGACTAGTCAAGGAAAATCTAAGAACTTAAAAAAAAATATAAGAGTTAATTGTAAATTATAAATTAAAGAAAAATCGGACTATTAACTATTAACTTCAATTTTATCACTTAAAATTTTCATACCAGCCTTCACAGGAATAAACATTGCTAGAACTGATACCCAGTGTTGAGAATTATATAGATCATTATCATTCTGAAAAAAAAGGATTTTATTAAAGTTCAATATTATATAAGAGTTAATTGTAAATTATTAATAAAGGAAAATTTAAAAATCTAAAAAAATATAAGAGTTAACTGTAAA
>NW_020272810.1:654723-700737 GCF_003268045.1 Sipha flava | reverse complement strand
ACATAGAATACATGATAACCCATTAAAATTTATAAATAATCATTTAATCTTCTTAAATGAAAATCTGTATTATGATATATATTATTTTATTATTTATTACTGCTTGACTCCACGGAAATATTGTGTTCAATAACCAAACTGTGATATAAGGTGAGTAGTTACTAAAATTATGTTTTTAATTCCAAACTTATCAATTAGAATAAGTCAGACGCAACTAGAGCCTAATTATGAATGTACAAAAATTATATTATACTTACCGCAGTATTTGATCAACGTTAATAAATGTTGCACATTTATCAGGTATCTGGAGAGTCTGAACTGTAATGAAAGTGCAAAGAAATGCTCAAAGAAAGTAAATACATGTTTAAATCATTTTTACTCGATTTATACTATTTGTAGACTTGAACATTATGTTATTTTAATTTCGTTTTTTATGATTATCATAATCATTTTAAGTGCTGATAAAAAGCCTATAATATTGTTTAAACTCTTTGAAAATCATACCATTAATAGTAAACAATATTTAAATAATTAAATGAAAACTATAAGACTATGTTATTATTATTTTTCGAGTTACGATGTACTAAAAATTAAATTTGGTCGAAAATGGTTGTGCGTTAAATGTTGACAATTTTTATATTTTACTTTTTGTCGAACTTATGAAATTATTAAGAAAAATTTAGGGAATTTTTCAATCATTTTTCTCCGAAATACCATCTTAATAAAATGTCCAATTAAAAACCTTTTATAATAAATAAAAAAAATATATTTTTATGTTTATGCCAATAATTTTCTCGTTTCACTTAAAATTTAAATTCACAAAAAAATATTAAAATGTTTGACTTTTAATTGCAGTACTGAATCTCCAGAAGCCTGATAATAAATGTGCAAAATGTATTGTTGTTGATCAAATACTGTGAATTAAGGTTTGGTAAGCATAATATAATTTTAGTACCATCATAACTTGTCTCTAGTTGCATCTGTCTTATTCTAATCGAAAAGTTTAAAACATTTTAGTAACTACTCACCTGATATCATAGTTTGGTTATTGATCACAATATTTCCCTGAAATCGAACAGTAAAAATAATAAAAATAATAAAAATATTTGACAAAAGAAACAGCTTTTTCACATAATTATGTGGTTTTTAAAATTGGGGTATTAAAACAGAATCTGAGGATGATAACGCACCTCCAAGCTTCCTTTTTTCTAGTTCTGACTATGTCAAAAAACGTAAATTGAAACTTTTATTCGATTTGAGATTTATTTTGTAAAAGTTATAGGATTAAAATAGAGGCATGGTTTAGATTTATATTTTTACTGAAAATTCCAATAGATCCTGTACTTTTTCCTACGATCATACGTTTTTCCATTCTAATTGTGTGCTTCATAATATTTATTATTATTATTAACATTATTATTTACTATAGGTATATTATGGAAATGACAGTTTTTCTAATATATTATTCACATAGTTCGATTTGACACTAAATTTTTAATATCGATAATAATATTATATTAAACTCAAATTTTTCCATAAAACTTACTATTTTTTATGGAATATACTCCGCTTTCGTCATAGTAATCGATCCATCCATGGGTCACGACTATTAATGGTTTATTGGATTTCCACACTGACTTTATTAAACTTACATCATCAATATCTATTTCATAACCTAATAGTTTTTCCGGATCTTTTTCTAACCTGGGCATTAACGATTTAATAAGTTAAAATTTAAGTTAAATTTACATATTAACTTAATTTATTTCATTACCGATGAATTAACTTACTTGTAACTTATTAACTTAACTCATTTTCTTACAAATTAACTTGAAATTAACGTATTATTTTTTCATTTATCCTAATTAAGTTAATTTTGATTTTTAAAACTAGAAAAAGATTTTCGTAAAATATCGCATTCGATAATAAGTTCATGGAATTAAAAAAAGTATAAAAATAAAAATGTTGAAGAATTTTTAGATGAAACCATAATATTTATCTCGGAATTAACTATTGATAGGGGTCCCACCGTTCTCGGGAAAAGTATTCAACCGTCTTTAGACTATTGAATAAAAATAGCCATGCCACTTATGAATTACATTATCATTGTCGTGAAAAATGGCCGTAAATCTTTATTACAAAAATAGATATATATTATCATTGACTAAATAATTCTTAATAATAATTGTACTCTATTATGATTAAAACTATTCTATAGTCTATGGTATTTTTAAATAAGATAAATATTATTAAATATTATTGAATAAGGGAAGACATTTAATAGCTGATCAATATTTTGAGATGACTCTTTTATTGAGATTCAATAGGCATTTTGATTAATCTATCCATTGTATTATTAATTTAAGTAAAATATGAATGTTGATGTTATTGTGTAATTTTTTTTACCTGTTTGAAAGTGAATGCTAACCAGTATGTTGAAAAAAAAAAATGAATGCAAATGAAGGAGTTGTTACACGATCTCGTGGTAATACAAATAAAAACAACAACAGAAATATCACTAACGATGAAGAACATGAGCATGAATCGAGTGATATACAGGAAGGACACGCCAATATGCCGAATGGACCGAATGTCGACATGGGTAACGTTAACACAAACACACTACTTTGTTCTTTTTTATCACAAAACGCTATGCTAATAGAGTTATTTAAGTCGCAAGCTAACAAATCGTCGAACGACATGATGATTGCCCCGGACTTAAATAAGTCCATACCAGTTTTCAACGGGCTACAACAGGCGCGCAAGCTAATGATTGGTTGCGAACGGTGAACGGTTTCGCGAACCTACATCGATGAACATGCAACTTTCAATTACAGTCTATGCGTGCCAATTCAGACGGTGCCGCTTGTCATTCGTTCATGTTAAGAAATATTGAAGACTGGGCTGATTTCTAGAGTCAATTTCGCAAAACGTTTATTGATGTAGTGATGACAGGCAATTATTGGAAGGAATGTGTCACCGGGTCCAGCTACGTGACGAGAATATACGTGAATATTTTCACGAGAAAATTTATCTATGCAAATAAGTAGGCCTGTTTTTCTATGAATCTAAAATGCAAGTTTTGGAAGGTCTTTATTCAAAGGACTTGAGTACGTACTTATTTTATCATGATCATCGAAATGAAGACGATTTTTTGGGTTAAATGGTCGAGTACGAACTTTTAGATATATCACGTGCGATGCGTTTCCGCCAGTCATCAGTATATATTAAAGACAACGGTTTATATAAGCCTACACCACGACAGCTGAATGATACACTACCATCTAGGTCGACGAAGAAAAAAAGTACGGGAAACATAACGACAATAGGCTGTGAGGGAAAACCAACAGTCTGATCGTGTTTTAATTGTGGCCCGAAAAAAGCATATTTCACCGCAATGTCACAAATCAAAAAAAAAAAGAAAAAAGAGCATGTTATGAATATGGTTCGATGTGACACCAAATGGGAAGCTGTTCGGAATGTACGAGACCAAATCCCGATGCATCGAGAGGAAAGCAGCCAAGGCTAATGAACATCGACGCGGTTAATGACAGACGACCCGCTGACCACCCGAAGCCGTATGAGGTACAGTGTCACATTGACGTTTCTGTTGCTGAACATGAAGTGTGTGTAATCAAGTTTAACGCGATAGTCGACCCAGGTAGTCCTATCAGTTTTCTTAAATGTGAGTCTGTTGTTCCTAATAATTATTCTGTAATTAAACCAGCATATAATAATAATTTTTATGGGATTAACGGAGCCAAGTTAAATATATTGGGTATTTTCGTAACTTATGTAACGATCAATAATAATATTATGGATTTTAGATTTTATATTGTACCGAATATCACCATGTTGTCCGATGCTATTTTGGGTAGAGATCTCTTGCCTAATTATTGTTTATTATTGTTAGGCGTTCTATTGACTCGGGTATTTTTCCGTCTGCACTTAAACTTGGCTCAATTAGACCCATATTTAAGTCTTGTGATGTTTCAAACTATCGTCCCATAACTATCCTCCCTCATTTATCCAAAATATTTGAAACACTTGTTCTTAACTCGATTCGTTCTTCTTTGAATCATATCCTAATTGATGAGCAGCATGGCTTCCGTCCTGGTAGATCAACTATTACTTGTAACCTTAAGTCTTCATTCATATATATATATATATATATGATTCTTTTCACGATAACTGCCAAGTAGATATAATCTACACAGATTATTTCTCCAAGGCTTTTGATCGTGTTGATCATAATCATCTTATGTCAACTCTAGACTCTATAGGAATCGGCGAACCACTACTATCCTGGTTTCACTCTTACATTACAAATATAATCCAATGGGTAACTGTTGATTCCACCTCTTCCGACCACTTAACCCCCTCCTCAAGTGTACCACAAGGTGCTGTTCTTTCTCCATTTCTGTTTGCCCTATTCATAAACTCAGCGGACCCCGTCCTCCAGCATTCCAAACTTCTTATCTTTGCTGATGATATAAAAATCTTTTTCCGTATAAAATCCATCTCTGACTGTCACCTTCTTCAAAACGACCTTCAGCGATTAGTGGCGTGGGGTGAATCTTTGGGGCTAGCTCTTAATATAACTAAATATTCAGTAATCACTTTTTGTCGTATTAATGCTGTAATCGAGCATGTTTACTCCATAAACAATACCGCCTTAACAACCTGTAATAATTATGTAAAAGATTTAGGATTTACTTTCACACGGAACATGTGCCCTAATATGCACATTCAGATAATATTTTGTAAGGCTCTTAAACTGCTAGATATCATAAACCATGTCTCTACAGACTTTCACTTGAACACACCTCTAAAAACTCTTTTCTGTTCCCTAGTCCGTCCCATCCTTGAGTATGGTTCCGTCCTCTGGGACCCGTCCACCGTTTCTACACGTAGCATGATTGAAAGGGTTCAAAGAAAATTCCTCCGTCAAGCTGCTTACAAATTAAAGATAGTCTGTCCACCACACGATTACACACCAATCCAACGCCTCTTTTCCTTAGAAAGCCTCGTCGATCGTCGTCATTCAGCTAACTTATCATTTCTATCTAATCTTCTTTCATCTAAAATTGACAGTCCTGAATCACTATCCCGTGTCTCATTTAATGTCCCCTCCCGCTGTACACGATCATCTGTTCCATTTCATATACCTTTCTCTTCCTCAAACTACTATCTTAAGTCACCGATCATCCGTCTTATGCGCATTGCCAACACTGATCCTTCATTCTCTCTCTAAAATTGAGTCTCGTTTCGATAAAAAAAAAAAAAAAAAAACTATTATTATTATACAATTATATTCATGTATTAAAGGGTTCGTCCCGTATTGTAAAATAAAATAAATAAATAATTTTAATAGGAATGATTTAAATTATGAAAATTTCTTATCGAATCTTAAATATGTTGTTAAAAATATGCATTTACATATCCATTTTCTATTAATAAAATTATCGTTGTGTCCTAGGTGAACGATATTTTGTGAGAGGGTACGTTATTCGTGATATTCTACGCGAGCAGACGAATTTTCTCGTTATATGCCATCGGAAAATGCATTTCAACCTCTAAGAACAGTTTTCCACGTTTTATTTATTATAAGTCGATTATGATAATTTGAATCTTTCATGTTATGTAATAGAGATGTTTTTTTAACGTCTGATATCAAAATTTATAATTTTTTTTTTTTTTTTTCATAGGTGCTCGTAACAAATGCGTATCATACAACAAATGGGATTATTTTTACCGTAATTGGTGCTGCGAAAGGGAATAATAAAGAGAAAATTAGACCTAGTTATTTGTGAGGGAACTTTAAAATTAATTAGAGAAAGGGGAAAAGGGAGCATCCATTCGTCCATCAATCAACTTATGCAAAATCACTAAATTAGCAGCAACTCTTCTATCATATTTTACCGGTGCGGATCTACACGGTGGGAATGGACCATACTCGTCGGATAGGAATACGCCCGTGGTGTTTATATACGGGTGTATTTTCAACAACTAATCACTTCTTCTTCGACCATCTTCTACCTGACAACGACACACATCCAGAAAGAAGAATAGAAGTTTACCCGAAGAAACCACCAGTCGCAACGAACACAGCTGAATCTATCATGAACAGCGACGACGATCGACGATCCAGCCAGAGCCGACCGTCGACCCGGATAAGGAACAACGGCAGCGCTACCGGACCAGATAACACTACCGGTCACGCTTCCGATACCAGAGGCCCAGCCGAACGACGAAGACGAACGCTAATCTCGCTGAAACCACCGCACACGGCGCATCCTACGCTCCGCCGCCCGCCACGACAATACACTGACGTGACATTTCAGTATACTGTCTGGCCGGGCGAACGGTGACGTGTTGCGACGAAGAACGCGAGATTGGCCAGCGAAGCCGGTGTTCACCAACAACCCGCGCCAAGAGATCGACGGCAACGATTATAGCGAACCCAACGCAAGGACGTCTGGGATCACAGTTAATAGCAGCTCGTTGATATAACATTCTGACGAGTCTGCGAACGCTCATCTGACCCACTCCGACCGCAGCGGGATACTGGATAGCTGCCCCAAGCAGCCAAATTGGACACACACCCCGACCGCGACCGGTGCGATCAATTGAAAACAATACTCGGCCCCATCGGCGCGCCTGTTGAGGCCACGCCACGAGAGCTGATATATACCCGGCCACTTGTAGGAGTCTTCCGGAATATCTCTGCATCTCTCCCTTTTGATTGTGTTAGGTCTTATATCAACCGATTGTAAATTCGATCATCGCGCTTGTCTAAGCCTGATGCCGCCCGTGCGGCTCACTTGATTAAGTCCGCTGCACGGTCCGGGATAACTTTTCCCCCCGATATTGCTTAAAATTGTACATTATTATTATATTTACATTCAATAAATCTATAATATTATTCAGAAACCATAGGAATTCTCTTTACGAGCGTCGCGTCGTCTCAACCTAATATCACTTCAACCTGCAGTTATAATTGTATTAATCTTGAAAATGTATTAGAAATTAAATACCTGGGATTAATTCTGGATTATAGGCTAAAATGGGATAGACATATACATTTTATAAATAACAATTTACGTAAATTCTTCTATATATTTAAAGGTATATATATATATATATACCTGTAAAATTTATAGATATAAATTTAATAATTATTATAAAAGAATTATTTATTTATCCCTAGTACAATCTTTCTATTCTTATATTGTTTGTAACGGACACACACACGTTCGGGGTGGCCGCGTGGTGTACGTTGACAAAATAATATAAGTTTTTTTGTATGTTATATCAATTCATTTATTAACACATAAAAAATATACACATCAAGAAAAGTAATATCTCTTGTACAAAACATAGAACAAAAAGGACAATACTACAAAAACAATACATATAATGGTCATTATTATTCAAAGAAAAAGACTATATTTACTGTTATATACGAACAAATATACTGTGAATGTATATTTATTTACGTGTGAGCGTGGTGGCTATCGGCAGCGACGGCACGATTAAAGGTATTGTTATGAGCAATTTTCACGATGATGTTTGCAACGACGGCAGGCTTCGAGATAACTCGGACTATACACTGTTACGTGTACCGTGGTTATCTACGGAAAATGCTGCGGTTGTCGTCGACGACGGTAGTTGCGACGACGCCATAACTAATACGAATGGTGAGGGGTACTGTACCCCTAGGCAGTAGCAGTAATCACAAGAAGATGACACGCTGTTCTTTACACTGAGAAGTGTACGGTGAGTGTCTTCGAAGAATGGTGGCACTGGGCTATAGACGCGGTCGAGAGGTTTAACCACTGCCTTGGCACTGATTCAATGATGTGACTACGACAACTGCTTTGGACGCAGGGAAGAGTGATTATAACGCCGATTTCGGGGTATATAACAAGGCCTATAATTCCACACGTTGAAATCAGATTGGTATCTGAGCAACTCGGTCCCGTATATATTTATATTACTCCCGACAGAATTATGGAAGGTCATTATAAGTACTAGAAGGGCTAATACATAGTAAATTATGACCCGAACGGGTTAAATAAATAAATTAATGTTGCGAATTTAGATAATTGAGTCCGGCGGCCGTGGTGTACAATCCGGATGGTGCGTAAGCGACATCTGTTGGATGTTCTTCGGTTGCCGGACTCCCATTGTACTGTGATTATTGGGCGCGATTAGTAAGAAAAACAACCACTGCACGCTGCGCAACACGTATGGGATTACGTACGGGGGATATATGGTGTACCATTACATGTTATGGTTTATCAATTTTGGGAGGAACCTATAATATCCATTTATCCAGACTAAAAGCCACTATAAATCGTCTTATTAAATATTTAATCGAATTTACCTTTTCAATCTAGCACTATCACTTTATATGAGTCATTAAATGTTAAAAACTTCAATTTTTTTTATAATTTGTCTGTTCTGATAGATTTATATAAACACAAACATTTGATACCAATATTTGATCATGAACATAAAACTAGGTTTAGACAAAATATTAATATATGCTTACCAAATTTCACTAAAGTTTTTAGTCAAAAAAGTACATTTTATATTGGCTTACATTTATGTGTTTCATTTAATATTAATATAAATAATTTTAAAAATCTTCCTACTTTTAAAAAATATATAAAAATTAAATTTAGATTGTATTTAATGATCTTTATATAGTTTATTTTTTAGTCTAATTTAAGTCTCCTTTGACTGTTATTTAATGTAATTTATATTTTTTAATTATTATTTACTACTAGACTATTTATATCTTACATAAATTCTTTTAAGAACTTGCTCTCCCAACACAAGTTTTGCTTTTTGGGGGCGCTACAATATTGTCAAATTTTTATAATTTAATAAAGTTATATTTTATGTATATATACCTACCTATATTATAAGAAATTTTGTTTCAATATGTAAAGATTTTATTGTTGCAATAAAATTATTATTATTATTATTATAATTATAAAAAAAAAAAAAATTATCGGTTATTTAATACAATAAAATTATCACAGTTACTTTTAAAAAAAAGATATGATTATATTATTTTTATGTTCAAAGCATGAAAATATAATAGAAATATTTAAAGCATCTTCAACTGTAAGATAAAATACGTTTTTTAATTTGCAATGTTTAGCAAAGCACTCTTTTACTTTTTATAGAAAGTGAAATAAATGTAAATTTGGATGGGTTAATCCTCTTTTTGATTTTTAAATTAATAAGCTCAACTTCTGGCAAATAATTTGAATTTTTCATTTAACCAATGTAATAATGTAGGGTTACATACTACTAACGCTTTACAGAAGTGGCGAAAATGTGTACTAAACCCGTAACGCATTCTGTCCATCAGCTATCAATGCAATTTAGATATACGATAGCTAACCTGTATAACTTAAACCATTGTGAAATTGAGCAATCAGGCGTGTGTAAGTAGATTCACATTGCTCATACTGACACGGATAGTTTGGCTTCCTATCGCTCAGCGTGGGCTCACGTCTCTTTCATTCTTTTATTCTTTCTCGATCGCCGACTTCCCTTCCGTCCGCGCTACAACTAGATTTCTCGTTTTTCCTTAATTAAAATTATATTCTAATTAAGTGTATTAATTCATATCCTGACACTCGTTAGGTACTCTCGGTCTGCACATAAATAGAAACTTCTACATATGTTATGATAGTTATTAAATAACATTTTACCAATTAACTGTATGATAACATTAGCTAAATATTTATTTTGATTTCGAGTGAAATAGTTGCATCTAGGGTTGGTATACTTCTAGATTAGGGGACATTTCGGGTTTTCAAAAAAATTACCCTGTATCCTCCTTCAGTTCTTAGCGGAAAGCGTATGACATGTTTTCCGAATCCCATGTTACAATAAAGCGATACGTTAATACCCCTATTTTTTCATAGTATTACAAAAATTATTTCAAAAGTGGTGTTCCGCGAGTGAAAAAAAAAATCCCAATGCTAATTGTAACAATAATTGAGGACTATAAACTATATTAAATATATATTTATTAATGATGTAAAAATGTATTAAACAGAAATAAAATTATCAATTTAACTATCCTTAATTGTAAATCAGCGACAGCACGAATTAGGCAATAAATAATTAAAATCGTAATAAAATATATAACCTAGGTATCTAATTCAAATTGAAGAGAGTAATTATTTTTCGATTATCCATTTTAATAATACACAAAATATTTATAATAGCATAAAATATACATACTTCCAATATAGAAGTGTCAAATAACCAGCAACATAATATGAGATATTAAGTTTGATTTTTGGTTGATTTCCTGTAAATTCTAAAGTACAAAAATATATACTAAATAATATAATGTGTAGTATTTAATTTTAGATAATTGTTGGTTATCGCTTTTATTCCAATACAAACGGATTGCAGTCCGGTTTATTTATGGAGGGTATTTCTGATATGGTTGAGGAAACTAATAAATGCGTACTCTCTGGAGTGGCCAAATGATGAATCTTTTGAAATATTTTTTCTATCTTTAAAACTTGGATTTTATCTAATTATATTCAGAGCATTATTTCGAATCTAAAAATAAAAAATTACTTGTAAAATGTTTTTTGAAAATTTCTTTTGTGAATCGATATAAGACATCAATTTAGGACTTTTCACACGTTTGTCACGTCCTAGTCACCAGAATCAGAAAATGTGGTGACATATAATGTCATGATGATAAACATGCAACAAGCACATGAAAAGTTTCGATTTATCCAATTAATTAATAACATTAAAGATAGTAAAACATTAATTTATTTACTTATCCTATAGGCTATAAATTTTGCTTTGTATACTGAACATATAGTTTTTGATGTTAATAAACTTGATACTTCTGTTTTCGATTTGCCTAATAATGCTATATTTAGTGTAGATGATGTACCTTTCAGTTTATCATCTTTGAAAAACGTTTGGCTTGATGTTCTTTCAGTATATTTTTTATTTAAATTAAGATCAATTATTGCCCACCCAATATAGCTTATCTTTAGAAAATCGCTCAACGAAGTTATTTTTCCTTTACTACCGTAAATTGTATAAAGATTTTCTTCAATTTTTTCGGACTATCTAACAGGTTAGGATAACCTAACCTAACCTGATTTAACAGGTAAAGGATTTACTTCCTTAATATTGAAAAGCTTAAAAAATGTTGTAATTGAAACACGGTATTTACGTGGCCAAGGTTATGATGGATCAGGTGCAATATCGGGTTAGTTTTACAATAATATAAACTATTTTATTTATTTTAAATTATCAAAAAAGGCATAGTATTATTTTGACAAATCCTTAGTGTCGCACCGAATAGAGAAATATAGTATTAGAATATAATCAAAACCCGTCAACGCTTTTTCTTATACTGAAATGGTTTGTGTAGAAATATTTTTGGTTTTAGTTACAACTTAAGTGCTAATTACTAATTACAAATAGCATCAAATTAAATATGTAAAATCAAAGTTAAATTATGAGATTTTGGGATTAAATCATAATAACCGATATAAAAATATTTATTTAAAAATTCACCTTTTTCTATTTCAATAACATTTGGAGGTTTTTGTTTCATTACTTGATTTCTTTGACGTTGAATCCATCTCTCTATAAAAAACGTTTTAAAAATATACAATGGTAAAAATGAAGTAAAATTATTTTAATATATTATTTGAGCAACTTTTCAATGTATCATATCATCATATAACTTTATGATTACTGTTCATCGATTATATACTATTATCAGTGGCGTATTTTCAACTTTTTTTTAGGGGAGGAAGTCCAACAATTTTTAATTCTAATTTGGAACAGGTATTAATATTAGAAAGTATTTATGAATATATAGAAATTATATAAATAGTAAATTGTTATCAATAGATATTAAAAATTGCATTGATGGTTTATTAATAAGTATATTTATTTTAAAATAATTTTTAAAATTTTAAAGTATAAAATATAATCGTCATTTTTTTTACTAAGTTCTTCCAAAATGTTATGAAATGTGAAAGAAAATTTACTGTAAATAACATATAATAATAACATTCCTAATCTCTTAAGCCTATTATAAAAAAATAAAAAAATAGTTTTTATTAATTTCAATCCCAATAATGTTCTTTTATTTGACGCAGTCGATATTGGTATTGTTGCTAGAATTTGATCATTCGAATACACCAGAATACATATCATAATTGCATATAATTAATTCATCAGTTGAATTATTTGGCTTTTCACTTATGTTTTTCATTTTCTCAGCCACAACTTGAACTCTCCAATTATATTTTATGTAGATGAATCGATATCTTCGCTATATGTAAATTTGATATTCTTCATACCTTCAAAGGTGATTTAAATTCGTTTGCAACATGTTTTGCTTTATAGAAATATAACTCACTATCAGTATTTATTTTAAATAATTGTAGTTCGTTTAATTATTAGACTCTAATAAATCTTGAGCCCTACTCATTGCTTTCTTTAGGTTAATATCGATTTTTCGAAATTGTTTTGATATAGGTTATCCAAATCCAAATAATTTTGAAGATATATCAAATACTATAATAAATTCTGATTGTAAGATCGAACTTCTTAAATGTTGTACTTTCTCACAGCTATCTGATGTATCGTCCTATTTAGAAATGGCATCGAGAGCTTCTACAATGTATTCAAGTAGTTCCAATCATTTATTAAATGGTATATTTTTACCCAACAAGTTTCACGATTCTTTTTTAATGACATTTTTAATACCAAATTTTCTGATTTAACTATAAATCGAAAAAAAATACAGCTTTGCGTTTAGGATATATTAAAAATTACAATGTTTTCCAACCATTCCTAAACAAATCTTAATAATTTGAATTCCACATAACAAAGAGATTGCAGGTTGAAAGAGTGTGCAGAATAATGGATATAAACAGCCAACAGATGAGATTGTTGAGATAAACTGAAAAGTAAATCATCTACACTAAATATAATATTATTAGGCAAATCGAAAACAGAAGTATCAAGTTTATTAACATCAAAAACTATATGTTCAGTATAAAAAGGAAAATTTATGTATGGGCGTATTTTAGAGGAGCGAAGGAGCGACCTTGGTCGACCAAGGTCTTCTCCTTGAATTCGTATTTAAGGAATTAATTATAATATAATGTGAGACATATTATATGAGATTGTTGTGGACCGGTGGAGAGCACGACGCATAGTTGTAATAATAAAAGTAATAAAAATGAACATCAACGTGGTTTGTGAGGTGGTAGTGACTGTTGGGCCGTGTATTAAGTTAACACCGAACAATAATAATAATAATAATTTCACTATACAATGTATCTAACAAAAATATGGCACAAAAACGAGTTGTCGTTTTAGGTACGCGGCAATGTGCGGAAAATGTACATGCAAGTGGTGATATGCTAAAAACAAGGGCGATGCGACCGTACAGAGAGTTGACAAACACCAGTTCGTCGTTCCGACGACACTTGCCTTCGACGGTGCCGATGCTCCGCTTTTCCCGCTCCTGTAGGAAGGCGCGGGGTGCGACGCATGGGTATCGTGATCCGCGAACTGTCGGCTGATTAGGAAACTATAAATGCGGTCGGTGGCGTCCGTTGTAATAACGGCCGTCGCCGGGTCCGCGTCATATATGGTCCCTCCACATAGAGGACACCGTCCGAGAGGGTGTCCTCGGCCAGCCTAGTCCCCTGTGCGGTGGGTAGGTCGGCGTTTTCTATTGCGAACGCCTGGTCGTCGACCTCCATCGGTGCCCCTTGGCCCGGTTCGTGACGGTCTTGGATTGGCAGGGGCGGGGCTTCCGAAGACGGAATTGTGGGCTTCCGCCGCCGGATTCTGCTGCCTTTTGCTCCCGTTGTTCGAGCCGTTTCTTCCTCACGAAATCCTTCCTCTGAGCCTTGTCGCGCTCCTTCTGAGCCCTCCCCTTTGTGGCGTTTGGTGCTTTCTTTGTTGCCGGAACCGTCAGAAGAGTTGAGTCCGTTGGTGGTGCGATGATGATCCTCGGCGGCTACGGCTCCAACGGGCCCGGTGTTGGTTTTGTCGGTGGTGACGTGTAATGTGGCCGAGGTCCTGTGACGACGAGCACGGTCCACCCCGTCGTCTCCGGGTGAGGGTCCACGTTGCGCGCTATTGTTTTGATGGCGAACTCTGTTTGACGACCGGCCACCATCCGAATTGGTGCAGTGTCTGTCAGTGACTGTCGACGGCCGGTAAAGGTACACGATGCGCCGACGGTCGCCGTCCACCACGTACGCCTGTTCCGCCTATCAGTTTCACCAGCTCTTCCGACTGATCCCGCTGGCCCCGCTCGTATGCCGCTCGCAGGAGTGGGTCGGCCAGGAGCTGTGCCTTGATGGCCCTTCGGACCTCTCCGGGGGTCAACTGGTGTCTTTCTCGTTTGTCCATGGTCTCTAGGGGTCAAAATACAGTTAGTTCTGATGTCTGCGTGCTTTAGGCACGAGACATGTATTTTCCGGGGCGGTTGTTGGTTGGTTAGGAATACCCCTTTTTCGATCCGCTTTTCCAGCCTCACTTTATCCCACCATTTTGGGGAAAATCCAGCATGGAAAACATAGCTCGCTTTCGACAGGTGGTGGGCTTTGTAGTATACTACATCGCCCTCCACAAACTTGGTTAGTTTCGGACCATCTGTCGTCACGCTGTTTCCTAGAATCTCCTTTTCCCTTACCACCCTTTCCGAAATTATATCTTCGATCGGTATGGTCGTATTTCGTGACAGGGTCCAATCCCCCGGCCTTTTGCATTCTCTGTTGAGTACTAGTACCGAGAGTGGATATTCTGTCTGGACATTCCTTCTATTCCAAATCGCAAATACAATTGGTGGCAGTTTGGGGTCTCAAGTACTGTGTTTGTCGTTTGACAGTACTGCGTGCAATCCATTTTTGAGGTCTTGATTGCGTCGCTCGACCAGGTTAGTTCGATGGTGGTATGTCGGTGTCGTCCAACCCTCTGCCCCCCAATGTTCGATCGCGTTTACCATGTCGTTCGATACGAATTGGGGTCCTTTGTCGCTGAGACACACGCGGGGGTAACCGAAACGAGAGAAGAATTCGCGTTCAAGTGTGTCTGCGATGTTTTTGGTAGTGGCTGTTCCAAGAGGGTACGCTTCGGTCCATCTACTGAAGCAGTCGGTTGCCACCAGTATGTAGGACTTTTCCTTACTTATGCGTGGGTAGGGACCCATAAGATCGATACTGATGACTTCCCAGGGTTGTCAGGGTGTCCTGCTGGTCATGAGGTCGTCCGGGCGTGAGTTGAGCGGTTTCGTACACGCACAAATGTGGCACGATTTCACGTACAATTTCACGTTGTTCTTAAGTCCCTTTAAGTAGAGTGTTGCCGGACGGCTCGGTACGTTTCTTTTGAACCTGGATGGCTGGCCAATATATGGTCATGATACCTCTAAATTACATGTTGTGATTTGGCCGGCGGTATTACGACCGATGAGTGGTCCCCGACGTTTATCCGGAGGAAGCCATTAGATACGACGTATTGGTCGGTACCTATTTTGGAGTTCCTAGTATTTCGTGCGGGGATGTCCGACTGCATGTTTTTTATTATGATTTGCGTTTGGGGGTCTTCGGATTGCCAAGATGCAAGTAGTGATGTCGTGAATGCTTCGTCTTTGGGACGAGTGTCCAATTCTGTGGTGACGAAAAGGTCGTCGGCCAGGGTGGTAGTAGTGTTGGTGGGTGATGTGGTTGGTGCCCCTACTAACCTGTCCTCAAGGCCGTCCTCATCAAATGGGGGGTCTTGGGCTGGATTACGCGATAACATGTCTGGTCCCTCGTTTCGTACCCCGGGGACATGTATCGTTTCAATATCTCAATTCGCAAGTTGGAGTGGCCACCTGGTAAGTTTAGAATTTTTGTCCTTCGCCCTATGTAGCCAAGTTAATGCTGCGTTGTCCGTATATAGCTCAAACCGGAGTGCTTCGAGGTATGGTCTGAATTTGTTCGTTGCCCAGATTATGGCTAAACACCCGCGTTCTACGGCGGCGTATATTTTCGCGGCGGCGGGTCCAGTGTTTTGTAAACACGGTAATCACGCCTGCGGTTATCACGCCAACGATAAATTGATAGACGACGGTGGTGGTTTAAGGTGGGAACAGACTATTGTCACGTCACGTGAGCTCACGTGTTATTACGTGCTATCACGTCACGGGAAAAAAGTGTAGGATATAGATTAATACAGTATTTTAATGTATCAGCGCCACGCTTGTCACCTCACGCGTGTCACGTCATATTTCCTAGATCACGCGTGATAGCATGTTTTGATTTTCTAACATCACACACATTTTCGACTCACGTGTCATCATGCATTTGGGTCTATTTTATAAAATAATAAAATAAAATTTTTTAAATAAAATAAAATATTAAAATATAAAATTAAAATTGCATTTACCGACTTTAAATTATTTAATTTTAAAATGGATGAACTTTTAATCGAAAAAGTTCGTGAACATAACATTATATGATCATCGTTCCACCGTTTATAGGCACCTGGTGTTACTGCCCACCTTAGGGCTTAGACTTTATACGAACGATTTTTAAGGGGTTTGTTATAGATAATTCACAATACTTTCGAAAATATTGATTATTTACTTTGGATCCCAGGATTTTACATTCCGGAATTATTCGTTCCGGATAAATACGGTTTTCAAATTTTTGCTTTCCGGCGATTTACGGTCCGGACTAATACGGTTTTCAAATTGTTGATTCCGGCGATATACGGTCCGGACTAATATGTTTTGGAGAGATACGGTCCGGATAAATACGTTCCGCCAATTTATTTCCCGAAATTGTACGGCTTTCCGATTAATATGAAGGTCATGTAACAATAATTGCAAAATAAAAAATAAACTATTATTTATCATAAATAAGTTATTGTTGTTGTGAGAGACCAGAGTAGGAATATGTACCGATAGGAATCAAATGCACCTTTTATGTCGACAAATGCGGCACACAGAAATTCATTGTTGCAGAAAGATTCGTATACTGGGCCAACAACAAATGAAAAGCATTTCATTTTACCCATGCCACGTTGGAAGCCGAATATATTGTTGGGAATAAACTTATTTTTTTCTAAGAACCAATCGAGACGTATTTTTATGATATATCAACAATATTACAGAGCGCAGAGGATAAAGCGAAGGGCATGAAAGCCGTAGGATAAGTGTTGGATTTAGTAATAAGTATGATATGATATCATTTCTAGGAATCTGGGATAAAAACGTCAACCAAAGATCATTAAGGATATGGAGAAGACAAGACGTAGTACTATTGGATGTATTTTGGAGGACTATTACTGAAATACTATTGAGGCCAGATGCGATCGAAGAATGGAAAAAGATAGCAGAAGAAAGGTCCATAAGGCTGAAAGTTGCGATAAGAAAGTGAGAGCTTGAATCAAAATTTTCTGGAATGGGTATAAGCTGAGAGCAAGATACTTGACGAGAAAAAACATATGGAGGAAATACTTTATTACAGAATGAAGGGAACTATTCTTCTTTATGAGAGGGAACCGTCCGGTTGACGCAACTTTTAAATTTTTGGGCGGTGGACCATAATTTGTTAGCACAAATTATTTTTCGCTGTATAATGTTTTAATAGCGAGTTTGGTATTGCAACAAACATTTTGATAGGAAAAAAAGTCGACCGAGAAACCCGAATTACTATACATTTAAAAGCGGCGGAAAGTTTTTTGATAATCTCGGAACAAAATGGATTCCATCATAAATGGAGGAAAATTTGAAGGAGGCGCGTTTAATAGGGATAGCGAAGTTGGTAGTGATGTTCAAGAGAAGAATGAAGGAATTATAGTTGTCAATTGGATAATTGGAGAAAACAAAGGATTTGATGAGTGAGTCCAGGTGAGATGAAAAAAGGGGCCAATCAGCCTTAGAACACATTAATTTAGGGTGTGTCTTGACCTGGTCTTTAACATTTGGGGAATTTGATGAAAAAGCAACATGTTCAATTATCACGGGAAAGTGATCACTGCCGTGAGGCTCGTCTAAAGGAAGCCAATATAGAGACCACTAGAGAGCGTTGGTGCTGACAGTAATATCCACTGCGGTGTTAGGGAATGATGGACAATTGACGCGCGTAGGAGCACCAGAATTGAGGCAAACACACATTAAAATTATTTAAAGAAGAAAAAAACCATATCGCCATGATGATTTAAGCTGTTGTTAATATCTCAAATTGGATGGTGACCATTAACATTGTATTCCAAAATATAATTATGGCCAATAAACTAAAATAAAGTATTGAATAAAGCTGTGAAGGGGTTTGAAGAAGAAGGAATATATAAAGACCATAGTTTTAGAGAGTATTTGGAATTAATAAATGCCTCAATCCCGACAAAATCAATAGATTGGCTCACTAAATTAAATTTTTAAGTGATGTCCACAGGGATCTCTTTTATATGTATGGAACGATGAGCGGCAATAACAACACCACCGAAGCCGTCAGCACGATCCGCCCGTATAAAATTAAAGTGTAGCAAAGAAAATTGAAAAATAAACATTATTTGCGTGCATTTTGTAATTGTTTCCTTACGAAAATTTCACCAGAATGTTTTATTACATAATGAAAAAATGTTCGAAGTATCCTAATGATATTCGTAAACAATCTATTACTTTTCAAACTAAAATTTGTATTTTAATGGATTAATTTTGGGGAAAAATTGAACACTTTTCAAATTGTTGAAACCACTTTTATTATTATTATTTGACCATTATTTTAATTTAATTCAAGGAAAAAAACATAATTTAAGCTCTGTTAGTAAAGTATTTAATGAACTTAAACAAGATTTTAAATAATGTATTTCATTAGAACATTAGAACCCTCTTTGAAAAGCATGGAAATTAAAATTCAAGAAATACTTGAAAACAGACGTGACTTTTACCTAAAAAAATTCATTTAGCAGCAAGCCTTCCGGACCCCTACACATATCGCTTACTCTTTTCAACGTCATAACTCAAAAGTTCGATTTTTAAGGAGAGCAATTTTAGAAGGTAGAATAAAATCGCCTGGAATAAATACTAATCTTTCGATTGAAATTTCAAATATACGAGACAAACTTTTAAAATAATATCTGCTTTTTTTTCTCAATTTAAAAAAAAATAAACCATAAAAACTTCAAGTTCAAAAAGGTCCTCATGATTTATGACGTTCTTGTTCAAAATTTTGACACAATCCCGTGATAGCTGAGGTACATTTTGTACACCACATCATAGACCCGTTCTAGCTCTTTACCCAGACACAATCCGGGTGACGCTACACCGGATCGGTAAACCCACCTACCACGTACTCCGAGCAGAGGAGGGGATAGTTGCCGAAAACCATTGACGATATCTTTACAGAAAAAACCATGATTGACATTTTCGTTCCCGAATTCCGAGTGAAGATCAGCACAACTCCGTGCAACATCACGACCACAAAAATATTTTTGACCGGCAACACCTCCGAGGAAGACTGACCGGCTTGTTTAAATTCAGCAGCATGGAGTTGAACAAATTTCGGATTTAAATAAAAGATGAATATCCCCTTCTTAGTGATAAGACTTAACGTATTTTAATTCCATTTTCAACTTCTTATTTGTGAGAAGGTGGTTTTTCGACGGTAGCTGTGATTAAGAGTATCGAACAAAAATCAATATAGAATAGGAAATGAGAGTGGCTGTGTCTATTTTGATTCCGGAACATGAAAAAATGTGTAGTGATATGTAGGCTCTTCCATCCCTTTAATTTAATATCGAAAAATAAATTAATACATTTGAGTAATTAATAAAATACACGTTTCCATATTATCCATTGCTATTTATTCCGGTTTTTATTTATTTTTATCTAATCCTTATAATCATTACAATTAGCAGACGCAGAGCAAGTGACCGACAGCGCCAATAGGTGCATCGATCATTTACATATAATTTATTCCTGTGTCTAGCGTTCGAGTATGAGCTTGATATTCAATATTATGCCCATTAAAAGTGGTTATTGGTGCTATGGACAAGGATTGTTTGCATTGTAATGTTCTTAAGTTTAAAAGTGAGCCAGTCGGGATGTGCTGTTCGTCAGGAAAGGTGCGATTATCTGCAATTGAGATACTACCTAAACCATTTAACGGTTTACTTATCGGTACGGATCCAAATTCTTATCTGTTCCTAATGAAAATTCGAACATTTATTTCATGCTTTCATAAGACATTGTTTGGAGCAACAGAAATACTTAGGAGTAATGCTATCAATGGTCAACAATTCAATTCAACATTCAAATCAAAGACCAAATTTATCACAAAGTGGGCTCATTGCTGCCAATGACAAACTAATCACCTAAATGTTTACAAATTTACTTTATGGGTGGTGTGGATGCACGTTGTGGCTAAAATAACCTTGATTCATTTTTTGCCAGACGCATCATCAGAGAGCGAACGATTACGATACTTGCGATTCAATCAAAAAAAGCTGTGTGCGGAAGAATACCCGTGAGACGATATTGTCAACAACACCAACGTCGCACAAATCGGTAGCTCTGTCATTCTAACATCATTACACATAGGTGGTCCACCACATATGCAAGAATATACACAGAATGCTCTGACCTACGTGCGCGAATATGGACGGCCGTTTTTTATCACGTTCAAATGTAATCCAAAATGGCCGGAAATTTCATCTTTGATATTGCCTGGCCAAAATGAAATAAATTGTCATGACATCACAGCACGTGTGTTCAAACAAAAATTATATTCTTTAATAAATTTCATTACAAAATTACATGCATTCTGTTCCATACGATGCTGGATGTAAATAACAACCATGAAATAACACTATACCAAATTAACCGGTACGCAGCTCCAATGAAGCTGTTTTGCATATTTTTGGTTTCTCAATTCATGAACGGGATCCAGCAGTTATTCGTTTAGGTGTTCATCTTGAATACGACCAGCACTTAAATTTTACGAGCGAGACAGCGATTGATGGTGCTATAAATCCACCAAAAACTACACTCACCGAATTTTTTGAATTGTGTAATCATGCGGATGCTTTTGGTGCTTCTGAATAGACATTGTTTTATTCAGAAGTACCATGCTATTTCTTATGGACTCCAACAAAAAAATTGATATCCCGAAAGCAAGGCATATTTGATTGATGCATATCCCGGCTTATTCAAATCAAACACCTTGGGGCGAGTATTTACAGTCAACCCAAAGCAGACTGAATACTTTTATCTTTAACTGTTATTGTTTATATTACCGGACCATTGTAGTTTCAAAATATACGTAAAGTGAATAGGCAACAGTATCCAACGTATAAAGATGTATGCATTGCAATCGGCATGCTGGAAGACGAAAACCAGTGGGAATGTATGCTTGTTGCAACAGGATTAAAATTTACAGCAAAACAAATTCGTCTACTATTCGCTATAGTGTTGACTACATGTTTTCCGACCCAAGCAGAGATATTATGGGATAATTATAAAGATTCACGATGACTGATGATATATTGCATCAACATCGTACACGGTGCAGCGATCTATCGATAGCATTCAGTGACGCTATGTATATCGAAGCATTGATTGCTATTGAGCATCTTTGCTTTATCATTGCCAAGTTACCGCTCAATCGTTTCGGTATGCATTCACCAAAGCATCTTATTTAATATTTAATAAACACTGAATTGAATTGTAAACTACAATACAATATTGTGGAAATGGCAGCGATTGTTGTTCGCAACGTCCAACTAATGAATGAAGAACAAAGAACCATTTACGACTTCATCAGGCTTGCAGTTTCGGTAGGACAAGGTGGATTCTTTTTTTTGGATTCATCAGGTGGAACTGTCAAAACATTCCTTATTTCGATCATTCTCGTCGAAATACGGTCAAATAATGGCATCGCATTGGCTGTTGCATCATTTGGCATTGTGGCATCTTTATTGGATAGAAGCAGAACAGCTCATTAAGTATATAAACTGCCACTAAATATTTAAAATAACTCAGACGCAGTGTGCAACATAAACAAAAATCGTCCATGGCCACAGTGCTGAAACAGTGTAAAATTATCATCTGGGATGAAAGTACGATGGCACACAAACATTCGCTTGAGGCATTGAACAGGACATTAAAAGATATAAAAAACATCGACAAACTATTTAGCGGCACTCTATTACTCCTTTCAGGTGATTTCAGGCAAACATTTCCCGTTATTCCGCATTCAATAGCTGATGACATCAACGCGTACTTAAAATCATCGCCACTGTAGCGTAATGTTGAAAAAATACAACTGAAAATAAATATGCGCGTTCAAATGCTTCAAGACATATCTGCTGAAACATTTTCCAAAAAATTATTAGATATCAGTAATGGGAAGTTACTACAGTTGAAACTGGATACATAAAATTACCGATCGATTTCTGCATAATCATTGATACGCAAAATGCTCTCATTGACTAGATATTTCCCATTGAATATAGACAACATACAAACCATGAGTGGCTGGCAAAAAGAGCAATTTTAGCAGCAAAAAAATGTGGTCGTCAACTAATTGAATCTTAAGATACAACATGTGTTACCAGGTGACTTGGTGTTATCTAAATCTATTGATATAGTTTGCGATGCTACTGAAGCTGTAAATTATCCAACAGAGTTTTTAAACTCATTGGATTTACCTGGTTTGCCACCACATAATTTACAACTGAAGGTCGGATCTCCGGTTATTTTTCTTCGTAATTTGAACCCACCACGGTTGTGCAGCGGCACGCGATTAGTCATTAAAAAATTAATGAAAAATGTTATCGAAGCCATCATTTTAAAAGGCAAATATATAATTACCGCGAAGCCCTAATATACCCACAGATGTGCCAATACAATTCAAACGCCTTCAATTTGCAATTAGGTTGGAATTTGCAATGACTATCAAGAAGTCTCAAGGCCAAACTATGTCTGCCTGTGGCTTAGATTTGAGCACATCATGTTTTTCACACGGACAATTAGGTATACGTGGCGTGCTCTTGAGTGAGCAAACCATCCAGTTTGTTTGTGTTTGCGGAACATGGGACAACAAAAAATATTTTGCACTCTGTTGCATTTAGGTATTGATATAATTTTTTGCTAATATTGTCATAATTAGCTATATATATAATTTTAAAGGATCGATTTTAATAGATTATTAAAAAAAATAAATGTTCGATGTTTTTTCCTTTTTTATATTCCTTCACCGTTCACAGCACTCCATACTTCTTCCACATTCTTACATACTTATATAAAATTAAGTTATTTTTTTCCAACAAAATATTCCGTAGAAAAAATTTATATGACAAAACAACGATTGTTGAATCAGCTAGTGTCTTTGTAAAAACATAATTTACATTATATTATAATATAATATCAAATAAAATGCTAATACCTTTAATTTTCGTTTTAATTTTTAGTCCTTTTAGATTGCCAGTATCACTGGATCCCCCTCCATAAATACGCCACTGATTATTACAAACTATTAATAATTAGAAGTTCGTTAATTTTTGTGTGTTCATTGATATGTTAATTAAAAATTTTGTACATAAGTATAATACAATATAATTTAGGAATATAACAAAAAATGTATGATCATATGGATGACACGCAATAGTAATTTACAGAATTTTGTAATGAACGTAGTTTAACCAAACAAGTTATTAATCATATTATTATATTTATATTTTATCCTAAGATATTACATTCTTACTTTACTGCTCAAAATTTCAACGTAAAAATATTTAAATTCAACTACTGAATCATCTTTGTAAGAAAAATTCAAGTTTGAACTTTTTATGATGAATTAGGATTTTTTTTTCCAACTAACCCTTAAATATTTTTGATAGCGCCTATTATGCACCTAAACACACTGGTGCGTAGCACATTAGGCCCCGACTATATTTTTGGATAATGTTATTTGTTAACCAACTATTTCCATTGAGATTTACGTATTTCCAAATTTATTAAATAACATTATGATACTAAATTTAGTTATAAAATAATAAAAAATGGCCATTGTAAATTATCAAAGAAGTTTAAAATACATACTTTGTAGGCGCCTCTCCTTCATTGTTAGTAAATAGGTAGGCATTGTAAGAGCTAAATGTGTATTGAAGACGTAAAATAATTAACACATTTAACATGTTACACATCAATGTAAAAAATATTTAAACTAATTATAATTTAATAAAATATTTAATTTCCAATTTATGTAGTCTTATTATAATTGTTGAGAGTTACTATGGGTAAATATCTAAAACAATGAATTAAAATATATTCTCAACGATTTAAATACAATTATATAGATTCTATATTCTATTTATAGAAAATATTTATGAACTAGCTATTTATAAGACTAGCTCTAATTTGCTTATACCGGATTCTGTATTTTATTAAATCCAATGGTTTATCGTGGTGAAGATTAAAATTTAAACTCTAAAATTAATAAAAACTTAAATTGTAATTCATTTTACATAATATTTAAAGAACAGAATATTTTATTTTCAGTTCACGTATTCAACTCAACCGAGACGATCGCATATAGCAAAGTCTAACTGTACATCGATAACGTCTCTAACGGCTCAATTTTAATATAAGCAATCAAATATAAGATAAGTGAACTTTAAATAATAAAATAAAAAAAGGGCCAAAACAACTTTTTTACCACTAAAACGTCAAATAATCTACATTTCAACAATAAAATAATAAAAGCACCTAATAATAACCCATAGATCACATCCATAACCTCAAATGCCAAAACCAACTCAATTTCACAGCTTAATAATAATCCAGACCAAACCACACCTAATCAATCACCTCCAAACTTAAGAACTAATTAAAACCAAATGTCATTCGCCAATGCTGCAGCAAAAAGCTCGAGACCTCAAAAAAGAGCAAGCTATAATAATTTAAATAACTGATGACATTCAACAACACGAATATACATGAAATAACAGAAATATAACCAAATATATTACATTATATATAACATATTATTCATGTCACGCATATCTAAAGATAGATTCTGCATATTCCTATCATCGGTAGAACTGCTAGACTGCGTCGTTAATTACCCAACACCAATAATAATCAACGAAAAACCAATAATTTTAACCACGATAAAAGAATAATAATATTGAACGTATGTCCAACGATCCCAAATAAAACAATTCTAAATGAACTCAGCGACATTGGTATAAGCCCCACCAAGTAAATAATTCACCTCACATACGGTGTTAAAAAACAAAGATTTGTACACATCCTAAGCTTCCGAAGCAAATGTTCATATCCGCAGAAACCACCTTAAATTTTCTAAATTCTTTACTAATTAATCACAAAGGATCAAATCACAGAATTTTTTCTCGGACGATTCACTGACTTGCTACAAATGTAAAAAAATCGGACACACTTCTTCCAGCTGCAATGAATTCACAGAAACAACCATAGAAAATCAGAATATTTTAGGAAAAATAAATGAAACACAACAACAACAACAACACACAATAAAAATACCACAAGCAAACAACATACAAAAAGAGCACCCTATAGAAAACCCAATAAAACTACTGAAACGAATATAGGTCCCACAATTTATCGGGATGGCGATAAATTTGTACACACGTAAGTGGCAACTCTACTCAGACATAATTGAAAAAGAAATACAAATGAAAAACTCAATAATCAATAATTCAAAACCACAACAACTAATCAAATTCTACACAAATTTATTTATAAATACCGCGTAAAAACAATCGGTAAAGGCATAAATAATAACAAACCAAAAGTGTCATAGTGGAACGATAGTATAAAAACAGCAATCAAACTAAAAAACTACGCACATAACCACTACAAAAAGACCAAACAATTTAACAACTTCACTGTTTTAAAAAAAAATAACTCATTCAAAATACTTAATCAATAATAGCAAAATTAAATTTTGACAAGATTTTACATCAAGTCTAATTTTGAAAGTAAACGCGTCCAACATCTAGAATAAAATAAAATCATTAAAAAATCCAAAACGCAACAGCCAAATTAACATAATCATCAACGAAACCATAATCTCTCAGCAAGAAACAGCAAATAAACAAATCCTATCTATGTGTAAAGCTCCGGTCCAGAAGGCATACCATTCTCTTTTATCCACCTATCATTGTACTTAGAAAAAATAAATAACATGTCAACATTCCAAAACGGCTTCCGAAAAAATAAATTTACTAATAAAACTAAGCAACACAACTCCCGAAACATTTTAACAAGAAAATGGAATTCCACAAGGGTCAAGTCTATCCCGAATATTATTTTTAATAGCCATAAACAATAAAATAAACTGTATTACTGAACCCATGAAGTACACTTTCTTCGCAGACGACTTAAATATTTTTTTTACAGAAGTAAACAAACAAGCACAATCCAAATTCTACTTCAAAAAGCATAAATAACCTAACAAAGTGGTCTTCAGAAACAGGCTTCAATTTTTCGCCAAATAAGTCACAGAGCATCTATTTTAACAAAAAAGAAATCAAAAACCTCCCACTTTCAAAATAAACGAACTGATGATTCCAAACAAAGATACAATAAAAATTCTAGGCATTACATTCGACAAAAAATTACCATAGATACCTCATTTAAAACTCATAAAAAAAAACATCCCAAAGAACAAACATCATAAAAATACTAGCACACATTACATGGAGTTCCAAAAGCAAACTACTAATTCAACAACATTAAGCATTTATCCGGTCAAAATTAGAATACGGCGCAGAAATATATTTATCAGCCAAAAACTGAATTTTAAATACAATAGACCCAATATTCAACACCTGTTTACGCCTAGCCATCGGTGTATTCAAATCCACTCCGATAGAAAGCATCTACATTATAGCTAGTGTACTCCTTCTCGTGATCCGAAGAATTCAAAAAGCACTTAATTCCGTCGTAAGACTAACCAGAAATAACACTGAAAAACTAATACCACATCAAAATCACATTGAACACAAAATACAAATAAGATTTTTCAAATATAATAAAAAATTCAATTATGCAAACATCTCCCTGGTCTACCAAAATCAACAGATATACAGAACTTGCAAAAAATAAAAGAAAAAACAAACCTCTCCAGAAATTTTCAATAACTCTTTTTACGATCTTAAAAGTAATTTCTCTGGACAAGACATATATACTGGCGCTTCAAAAAACGAATAAAGAGTAGGAATTGATATTATCATTGAAAAAAAAAATAACAACATATAAAATACAAAAGAATTATTCAATATTTACTGCTGTATCCATCGCCATAATATCAGCACAAAAAATTATGAAAATGATTCACTTCTGTATAACAATATATTCACGGACTTCTTAAGCACAATCAACTGCATCCAAAATACATTCCAAACAAACGACATTACCACCGTCATCATAAACCAAGTAAAAATATAAAAAGAGCTAAACAAGAATGTTAAATTAAAATGGAAGCCAGGCCATTGTAAAATAAACGGGAACGAACTAGCTGACCAACACGTAAAAAATGCAACATAATTTAAAGCCCCCAAACAAAAATACAGCACAATAGTAATAGACACCAAAAGTCATATAAATATTTTAACACGGATCATATGGCAAAACCATTGGGTAAACCATAAAAACAAATTAAGAGAAATAAAACAAACTATAAATCCCTGGCCACATACTAAAATAATTATAAAAACAGAAATAATAACCAGACTGAGAATCGGTCATACCCACTTCACTCATGGACATATTTTGAAGGGGAGTTAATCGATTCCGCCGAATATCTGTATAAATTGATTGCGCCGAATATTTTTAAATATTGATTCCGCCGAAGATTTATATATGTATATAAGCATAACATATATATATATATATATATATTATAATATTAAAACATTTTCGGATTTTGTAAACACATAATATTGGTTTCAGCAGATTTTCTACTTAATACTGACAGTAAATAATATTTTATTCTACTCTACAAATTTTAATTTAAAATTTTTATGCTTGACGCGGACTCAACGACGGCTGTTCACTACAACGGACGCCGACGACCGCATTTCTTGTCTCTTAATCAGCCGACAGTTCGCGGATCGCGATACCGACGCGTAGCACTCCGCACCTTCCTTCAGGAGCGGGGAGAGCGGAGCATCAGCACCGCCGAAGACAAGTGTCGACGGAACGACGGAGCTGTTGTTCGTCAATTCTTCACACGACACGTTTTTCGCACATCAAAACGACCACACTTTGTGACTCGGATTATTCAGTGTTTGTTATTTCATTCAGTGTGTGCAATTACCTTGCGTATTATTATTATTTGTGTGTTCGCGTTTGTACAATGTACGGCGGCTCACCAGCCACTACCAGCACACAATAGTCGTGTTCGTGTTTTCTTTTTATTATTATCCGTGAGTTGTGACACTTGCCGGTCCACGACATGCTATGCAAAATATTTGTAGATGGTACATTTTATAGTTGCTTAAAATATTTCTATCAACCGTTTACGGTTCATATTTTTAAAAATGGACATTAAGTTCCATTATCCTATTTTTTATTGCCAGACAAAAACACAAATACATACGTTACCATATTTAGATGTATTATTAAAACATGCTCAGTTCAAAATTTATATTTCAATCCAACTACATTTGTTGCTCGGGACTTAAAGCACTTAAAATCATAAATATAAGCACTTAAAAAAGCGTTTAAAACATCATTATAAGCACTAAAATAAGCATTTAAAAAAATTGAAATTGAGTAAAAATATTTATTAAAAAAAAAAAAAAATAAATAAACTATACAATTCTAACTAAAAGATCAAACACAATCAAAATAAATCTACACTTTCATGAATTTAAGGGTTTTATGGATTTTCTAAGGCGTTTTCTGAAAAATAAAATGTAAACAGTTCTCTCTGTTTTTAATGTTTTATTTTCAACGTTGGAATATCTTTGTTAACCGTAAACCGATACCCACGAACTACGTGACAACGTAAATAATATGAGAATTATTTTTAAATTTTACAAACTTTACAAGAGAAAACTAAAAAAACTTAAAAAAAATTGGTCAAATAAGCAAAAATAATCAGAAAAGCTGGAAATAAGCATTTTTCTTTCAAAATCGCTGAAAGAAGCAAAAAAAGACACTTTCAAATTTCATCATTGTACGTGTTATAACTTGACATACACTTCTATAGCACTCTGCTAAATTTTAAGTTAATCCATAAAAATAAGCAAATGCTTTTTACTTCCGATCCTTGTTGATTAATAATCAGTGATTATTATGTATGTTATTATTATTATTTATTTATTGTATAAAATGTACCTATATGTTTTTTTTTCTTACTTAACTTCGCGCCACAATACCGTCATGCTAGATATGGTATATACATAATATAATGTGTATATAGATGTTTCATGTATATATATTTTCGGCCGAATCGGATATATATGATATATGAAAATATTCGGCGCAATCAATAGCCGGCAATATCGATAGGTTTCTTACAGCTAAAAAGACCATTTCGGCAGTCGATATACGCCCCTTATACAGAAACAAACTCAAACAAAATGCATCTCATCCGGAACGACACTCACTATAAAAAATTTACTGACCGAATTCAGATCCAACGAGAAAGAAAGGAAAAAACACAACATACCATCGAATCTATAAGAGATCATCGGCCCCGGCTGCCAACCAGAAAACATCACATCATTTCCCAAGGCATTAAAATTAAAAAAAAAAACATATAAGCATTAAATAGAAATAAGCTACTAAAATTGTAAAACCTTTTTTCTTTTTTCCTCAAAGTTTTTATGCAATTGGATAAATCTCAAAAGCTAATGGCTTATACTGTCAAAGCTATAAATATCAATAAAAAAAAAATTTTTTTCTTTAACATAAATAATTACTAAAATAGTACGAATGTTATTAAACAAAAAGTATATTACATACCGTTTATCAACATTAAAAATAAAATATTTCCAGCAATCATACTTTTATTTTTTTTTTTAAAAGTATACTTAATTCACCACTTATGTTCATAAATTATTGTTAAAGAAAAATCGATATTCCTTGTATGAACTCTTGATTTTTATCTAAGCAGTTTTCTTACAAAAAAGTATTTAAATTTTAAATGTGATTTTGAAGTTAGTAAAACAATGATATTCAAATACAAGGTATAGTTACTTATATAGAAAATTTTTCAACAGAAAGTTGGAAAAATAATAACTTTAAGAATTTTCCGTTGATCAAATATTGTCATTAACAACATGCTTTTTTTTAAAACAAATGGCGCAACAGACCTTATGAACAATATCATGTGAATTGCAGAAATATTTGTATTAGATTAGGGGTCGACAACCTTTTTGCTTACGCGGGCCATATTTTTTATCGCAGAGGGCCGCATACATAATTAAAATGAACAGTTCTATACAACAGTTTTTATAAATTCAATCAATTTTTTGTAAAATTAATTACATTTATAAGTTATTAATTTTACGATAAATTGATTAAATTTATAATTCGACGGACCAATGTTATCCGGAAAGGAATTTTTTTGATACAAAATAATGCAGTTACGTTATATACTTAATGAACAGAACATTTTTTTTTTTTAGCATAAATAGTTACTAAAATAGTACAAAAGTCATAAAACGAAAATCATATAACATACCGTTGATCAACGTTAAACATAAAATATTTCCAGCAATCATACTTTTAATTTTTATTTAAAAGTCTACTCAATTCACCATTAGTTATGTTCATAAATTATTGTTAAAGAAAAATCGATATTCCTTATATGAACTCCTGGTTTTTATTTAAGCACCTTTTTTTTATAAATAATAGTTAACATTTTAAATCTGATATTGAATTTAGTAAAACAATGACATTAAAATACAATGTATTTGTACGTAGAAAAAATATTTTTCAACAGGAGGTTGGAAAAAAAATAACTACATAACTACATATACATTAACATTATGCTTCTTTTAAAAAACAAATGCGTAACGGACCTTAAGAACAAACATCAAATGAATTCCAAAAATATTTGTTTTAGATAAACATATATATATATATATATATATGTTACGGGCAAAAGTCGAAATCGGGCAAACCTCAGAAATGCCCGGACAAAACGCGAACTGCCCACAATCCTTGGGCAAAATATCATATTTCGGCTTTTGATCGGGCAAACCTAGTTAACTAACTTCATTTGAGCAAAACCGCCAAAACCGTTTATTGACTTTTATCGTAAGGACAAAACCATAGAGTCTTAAATATGTATAAGGGAATTTTGTCATCACTTTATGCCAGAAACCAAATATTTCAATGCAAGGAACAATTTATTAGCAGCAATGATGTACCGAATATCGAAATACCACTGAGGACTGCTAGTATTCAAAATTCATTAACTGGAGGATAAGGGTTTACTTTTTATTCTTGCAAAACTAAGTGTACTACAAGACGATGTAAATGTAAAAAACAAAATATTTTGTGTGGTTCTAAATGCCATGGTTCTAATATGTGTAGCTACAAATAAACAAAAATATTATTTTTTTATTATTATTTAAGTGTTTTCAATTACCTATATCTCTACAATATTTTATGATTATTATTTTTTTGTATTTAATATTAGTGAAGTTATTTAAAACGCTACAGTTTGGCTCATTTGAGGTTTAAATATATTAATTAAGTTTATTCAATTATATTTGTACAATAATATTTATTTTATAATTATTTGTATTTAATATTAGCGAACGTATTTAAGGCTCTACGGTTTTGCCCTAAACGATAAAAGTCAGTATACGGTTTTGACGATTTTGCTCAAATGAGATTGGTCATAACTAATTGTGCCCGGTCAAAGGCCGAAATATGAGATTTTGCCCAAAGATTGTGGGCAGTTCGCGTTTTGCCCGGGCATTTCTGAGGTTCGCCCGATTTCGGCTTTTGCCCGTAACATATATGTATATATATACATATATGTCGTAGGCCATATGGAAAATTAGTTTTTTTTGCAAAAAGACTAGGCTCTTTGCAATGGGGTAGCCCGTTAGTACTTTACAACCGGCTATTTTAAGGATTTAGACGGATTGACGACGTATACTTAATAATTGATAGAATCTACATGATAATGACTAATCAGTAGATTAGATTATAACTTTTCACCGTACATATTTTTGTCGGCATGCTGTAGGTAGATGGATACTATACGTTAGTAAACCGTATGTATTTCAACGTATGTGTTAATACTTACGAGTGCGTAATATGGAAAATATAACAGCAATGAACAAATTTAACAATGAAGTTACTAATTATTATAAAAATAAAACGAACGCAGTTAAACAACCATGGACAATAGCTACAATATTTGATGCTGTTTCTAAAATAGCAGCTTCTAAAATACCAGGAACCAAAAAAAAATTGTAAGCAATATAGACTTATTAAAAAATATGATATTCTGGAAGTAGGTGATTCAAAATATTTGGTAAAAAAAAGAAAAAACATGATGAGGCAATTGTTCAATTAGCACCACGCGAGAATTTTTTTGAAATCTTAAATACGATACAGTTGCCCCATGCTGGGCAAGCATAAGTTATTAATGGCAGTAGAAGTTGCTTGTATATTAGGATTCAACATTTTTTTTGAATGACTGATTTTTTATTTATTATTGAAAATATCATCGATAGACGTTAATATGCTAGTTGTAGTTTTGTTGATAAGTGAGGCCCCCAGGTCAACCTCTTATCAAGAGTGACTCCGAGGTATTTGACAGTTGGTTTCCAAGGTGTAGGCACGTTGTTGAATTTTAATAGTGGTGGTATGGAGTCGCGACGAAGGCTGAAAATGATAGCTGTACTCTTTGATGCGTTTATTTGAATATTCCAGTTTTTACACCATTCTGATAATATATTTAAGTGGCTTTGTAGGTTATGAGTTACCGATTCAAAAACCACAAAAATATTGGACACGAAGGTCGTGATAAAATGATGTATGCTCTAAAAGATAAATATTGTATTCCAAAACCTGTTGTTCTGATATTTTGTAAGTTGTGCAATGTTTGTAATTTAAAAAAATCCCTGTTCAAATCGTGTGTCATAACATCGTGGTTGGTAACATTTGTGTTTTCGCTGTGTATCATTGCGGACGAGCGAGTAGTTCAACGCTACCATAGGCTACGAGTATTGAACGTAGCATACAATGAGTAGTACGTTGATATATTAGTGTAAATCTCGTCGTACGTATACTGATATCACAGTATTGTGAATCATACAGCTTATGTATTACGTTTGTGATCTTTGTATAACCTCCTCAAGAGAAGGGAATATTTATTATATCCATATTGTATTGTAGTTTGAATACTATATATAATTGTAAAATAATTAATATATTTGGAAATAAAGTTAACAAAATTAATAAAGCATTAAGACTTCAAGTTTTGTTACAAGGATAATAATATATATGACTGTAAAAAGTGCATTTCTAAAGTGTCTATCATAAGCAAAGAATCTTTGTGCGACACATGTGTAAAAGAAAAACAAATTCAGAAAAAAAGAGTTGAAGCTTTTGAAGGACAAAAAAAAGCTGCAGAAAAAATGATACAATTTAGTGATAAGAAATTAGTTATAATTAAAGTTGGGAGTTATGTTTTAGTTAATATTCCAAAGGTAGATCGTGGACCATTAGACACACAAAATATAATTGGCAAAGTTGTCGACAAAAAAAATAAAGTTCATCAAATTGGTACACGATTTGGAATTATAAATACGTGGCTAGGCAGAAATGTATTACAGACAACCGATGCATAATTTCTTGACGAAGTACCAAATACAATGATGACATAAAGAGAAATAGCGAAGAAACATTCTCAATTTGGAGAGCAGGGTTATCAAAAATGTTTTTGCAAAACATCGTGCAAAACAAATAAATGGGCTTGCCGGAAAAACAAGGTACTGTGTAGCTCAAGATGCTACGAAAAAACCACATGTAACAATAAATAAATACCTTTATATTATTAATAAATAATAATGTTACATTTTATACATTTATGTTACATATTTGTACTGTGTTATTATCAATAACCCTTAAAATAAAATAATTAAAATGGTTTTTACCATAAAATGATTGTAGTTCTTAAAAGGCCAAACAGCTGTTAGTCTGTATGCAATGAGCCTGAAAAACAGCAGGCTGTTTGGAAAAAATAATAAGTAGTTCGCAAACGGGCTACCCCATTGCAAAGAGCCTAGTCTTTTTGCAAAAAAAACTAATTTTCCATATGGCCTACGACATATATATAATGTTACGGATATACATAAATGTAGGTCCTTGCGACTATTATTACATAGGAGGAACTACATAAATCATAAATAATAGAAATCGAATGAACGTTATAGAAAGGAATAATTAAGACCAGAGGGCAATACAATCACAAAATATATATGAGCTGTAAGGCAACATTTCAAAGTATTATAATGAATGCAATTAATAATAATGCACAACAAAATATGGAATATGAGCGAAAGGTAATATTATTGAGGTCAACCATTAAAATAACAAATTTTAGCAATTCTTTTTAACAATAATTGGAAATAACTTATTCCATAGAGATGCGTAACTGATTCCACGAAACCTGAGTAATTAGTACCTCAGGGTAGTAACAATAATTGGGAATATCCTTGTTCCATAGTGCTGCGCTGCCAATTCCCACGAGACCTGAGTATATAAGGGGATTGGAAATAGACCAATATTCAGGTGTAGTTTATACGAGTATTAGCGAGCACCTTCACGCCAGAACGTTTTTAATTAATTATTTGTACTTAGAAAAATTTTAAATAAACAGTTTAACTAGATTGAGAATTTTTTAGTAGATTGCCTACCTTTCCCAAATTCGGGAGCATTTTTTTTAATTATACATCGTCGCGTTATTAAGACTAGTCCTTCGAATTGTTCTATTATATATCAAACAATGTACAAAGATACAACCACGTCACTATCATATAGGTTTCCTTGCATTTCAGTTATTTTTATAATGAATTTATTGAGACGAGAATCAGTTAAAATAAACTGTTGATATTTATGATCATACTCGTAATACAATTCCGAAGTGAATTTTTGAAGATTTTTGAGAGTCTGCTGTTTCTGGAAATGGTTGAGAGTCTGTTTTTGGATAGTCATGAAGGTCTGTAGTTTATGAATATCTTTGTGGTTCTTCAGTTTCTGGAGATTCATGAGAGCCGATAGATTCTGGTTATTTTTAGGGTATCTTAGCCTTTTGGTCTGTTGCGTTCCATTCTTTCAAATTGAGGCTGGGTATTAACAGATGATAGATAGGTACTTACAAAATTTGGAATATTTTGTTGCAATAAACGTCACTTTACAGGCAATGAATTTTGTAAGTGAACTGGAAAACATTTGAAGACTGACGGAATAGCATTTTCATTTAGTAATTTTGTAATTGTACCTGGTCGAATTTGCTAATCTGAACCAAGGAAATATTCACTGCAAAGAAAATTGTATTTTGATGGTACAACCTTTTTCTGTTTTAGTTTCTTTTATCCATTTTTGTAAAACATTAGTACTTTTCGATGGAAATTAGTGATGGGCATATCCGGATTTAAGAAATCCGAATTATTTGGATTTGTCAAATCTGGATTTAAGAAATTCGTATTTCATGGATTATCCGAACTATCCAGATTATTCAATTCAATTTTGCTGTTCAATTACTCATTTTTATATTTACATAAATTTAACTCATCTTCAAAAAATCTTGTTCAATAACCATTCTAAGGTTATGCAGTTAAAAAATAAATTAATTGGGTATTCAGTCATGATATCATATTATTATAAAAACTGTTGAAATTATGATAAGTAAATTGAAATTCATAAAATATAATATTAATTTTTTGTTACAATAAAATAAAATAATTTATTTTACTAAAAATTAAAAATAATTATAAGTTATATAAAAAGCAAATTCATAAATCCGAATAATCCGTATACTTCGGCAAATCAGGATAAGAATTTGATTCAAATCCGGATTTAAATATCCGGTGTTACGTGGTACCCAATAAAAACAGGTACCTATCGTAATGATGTTGTTGGATCAGGATAAATTTGATTAAATAATTATTTTAAACACTTGTAAACACTTTAATAAATACAATTACAGAAACAGACATAGATACAAAAATATGAATTATAAATTTGCGCGCTAACAATATCAAAGACGAAACTCAGAAGGGCTTGGTCTGATAGCTGGACACGTCTGCCGTTGGTGTTGAAACGGAGCCTTTATATACTCTGTTGATTCTGTTTTAATTGTGTTGTTTTCGACACGTGGCTGTCCTTGGTCTTGGTCTTCATATCCAAGTGATGTTTCATCACGTGGTTGCCCTTGGCCTTGATTGTCTTATTCGAATGATGATGTTGTTGTGGTTGTTTGAAATTCGCGCGTGGCGCCCATTAAGGTTTTATGTGTGCAATAGTACGTTTTTCCTTATACGACTCAGGAATATGCGTATTATTATTTCTTAATAATATATGCATATTACACCGGATATCCGTATAATTCAGATATTCGGATTTCATGCCCATCCCTAATGGAGATCTATCATCGTGATTTATTAAATGTTAGAAATGTATAAAGGTTTTTATCATTTATCATATTTTGCTAACATCTGTACAATAGCCATAAATATACAGTATTTATTTAATATGGTATTAAATAAATACACAGTATTTATTTAATATGGTATTATGTAAATTGCTATCACTCGAGTAACTAGAATTTTAATTTTTTAAGGAAATAGCTTACGATATATTGTTCGTTAAATAACAAATAAAAATACGGGTTCTTTCAAATTGAATCCACAAAATTGTCTAAGATTTAATATTAATTGTCGTAAAAAGTTTCATTATACGGTTAATATACAATAAAACTTAAAATAAATTATTGTTGTAAAATATTTTTTTAAATGATTTTCAAAAACATTTTCTGGTTCAATTTGTTTAGATGTACAAAATTAAATATTATTAAATAAATAACTAGTATTTTGTTATTACAATTATTACTGCAGTATAATTTAATTGAAATAATATTCCATTAAAAAAACAAATTAAATAAAAGCTGTATAAAATAGTAATTTAAACGCAAAAAAATAATTATACGATATTATTATTGCTAATATGTTACTAATCATTAAGTGGACAGTAGATTATAAGTCGATAATCAAAGAAATAATTTCATATGTTATATTGAATAGACGAATAGATTTTATTACCTACACATACGTTTAAAACATTTTTTATTTTTGAATCGATTACATGGTCGAGAAATCATTAAGTGTGCTCACTCAGTAAACCATTCATTTTCTGAGTGACACGTCAAAATATCCCGGTAAAAATATCCCGGTCAAAATATCCCTGAAAAAATATCCCACGTAACTATTAATTAAAAATGTAAACCTTTTTATACAAGTTACATAAATATTAATACATTTATTGAATACAAAAATCAAGACATTTTTAAAATTATATTATAATGGTATGTTTTTCGTCAAAAATTATTACACTTATTATGATAATTTATAATATAAGTTACATAAAGATATTAATACATTTACTGAATACAAAAAATGAATCAAAACATTTATACTAAGTTATGTGCTATTGATTTTAAATATTTGAATATAAATGAATGAATAAATGAATAATACTAGATTAAATAAAGTGCGATTGTTACTTCTAATCGCAACAGTTATTATATTATATTTCGTCGGGGATATTTTGTCGAGGATATTTTTACGCGGGATATTTTGTCATAGAATATTTTGCCGGGGATATTTTGGTTTAGGGATATTTTGACCGGGATATTTTTACCGGGATATTTTGTTGTGGAACCCATTTTCTGGATGCTACCATAGGTATTTTTTATTTATAACTAATTTTAAAATAACTACGACTTTTATCTAGGCACTGCCTACAATAAGATTATTTATGTAAATTTGTATTTAATCTAATGCAGTATAAAATAATACGTCAAAAATTAAAATTTATTGATTGCACATTTTAAATATTTATTTTGACGACAATCAAGCACATCGTACATTTTGCATAAACGTTCAATTTAGATTGCAAATGTTTGGTAGAATGGGAGACTAAATAACATTCTACAGTAAAAACATCAAATTCATGTTAAAAGTTTACAAGTTGACTCGTATAAAGTTTACTCAAATTAAATAAATTATACTACATGTGGTAGATATCATATTATTCTTTAAATATCTACAAAGTTAATTTTATAATTTTTTAAATAATGATCTATTATAAAAAGAAAAAAATATGAAAAATGCATGCTGAATTGTTCTTTCACTAATTAATATAGTTTTTTTTTTTTTTTATATATATATAATTCAATAATTTCGACTTTTTCTAGAATGATTTATATCTGCAACAAAATTTCATAGTAATTTCATGATAAATATACATTATAAATTTTATCAGCTGTGATAAGATTAAATAAATAGATTTTTATCTAGAAAAATTAATTTTTTAATCTGAAACCGATCGTACTTTTCAAACATAATTTTCTAGGCTAAGTTTTTAATTATATATTTTTATATATATAAACTATTTGTTTATTTGTATATTAAAAAAAATATAGGAGAAAACAATTGAATTAATAATATAATAATTGATTCAGTTTGTGCTATGTGATTATGTGATAATAAATAACTTGGTGTTAATAATGAAAAACGAAAAAAATTTTGAACAATTTTCATAACAAACTTGCAGAGTAGTATATTTATCTTAAATAAATTACTATCTTATTGAAAATTATAGTGTTAAAAATGGAATTACTACATAAGTATTAACATTGATTATAAATATAATATTTATAATCAATGATAAAACTAAATCCGTATCCGATTCAATGTGTGACATTGATAAATGATTTTATATGTTATGATGCCGACTATGCTGACGATAAAGTCATTATATTTATTAATAATGATCCTATAACTGCCTCATCAAATCTACAAATCCACCTAAATTACTTATCTGAATGGTACGACAAATGAAGAGTTAAAATAAACCAAAATAAATCTGTACATACAACATTCAAATTAAAACAAGGTATATGCCCAAACATTACCCTAAAAAATGTACAAATTCCTACATCCGATACAGTCAAATACTTAGGATTAATCCTGGATGTAAGACTGACATGGAATAAACACCTTCGAACAAAAAGAATAACATTAAATAACCATATGCATATGCTCAGACATCTTATAATCAGAAATAAATTCTCCACTCTGAACACCAAATTATTAATATATAAATCTTTACTCAAACCAATCTGGACGTATGGCCTTCAACAATGCCCTGCGATACACGCCGATGACACGATAAAGAAACGACAGTGGCGGTGGGTCGCAATAGATATGGCTTTGCCTCAGACTTTGCACGGTTTAAACATTCACATAAAATTCTGTGACGTTATAACCGATATCTTTCTATTGCACCAAGCATCCAATCGTCGTTTGAAACCTCATCCGATATCTCGACTTAAACGGCTCTGTACACTGGCGATTTTTACATTTGTGTTAATTTTTAAATATTTATACATTATTCTTCATTTATTATTCGTTTTCTATAATTCAGTCTACCACATTGCAAGGCTATATTTTCTTAAAATGTTGATCCCACAACAGCATCACAAAACCATTAAATATGTACATCTCGTTAAAATTGCAAAATGGCCCACCAAATAGGAAATTAAAATGAATGCAGACAAGTTCTTTCATATTCCGTTATATTTCTTAATAAAAAGTAACTCACATGAAATTTACTTTTAAGATGCCCAAATTCTAATTATGACTCAAATCAAATATTTAGGACTTTGCACTCAACGCATGCCTTATTTGAGGTCCTAATCTAAAAATTAAAATTAAGGTGTTAAATACTAAACTTCCCCTAAATTTGGAATATTTTGTTGCAATAAACGTCACTTTACAGGCAATGAATTTTGTAAGTGAACTGGAAAACATTTGAAAACTGACGGAATAGCATTTTCATTTAGTAATTTTGTAATTGTACCTGGTCGAATTTGCTAATCTGAACCAAGAAAATATTCACTGCAAAGGAAACTGTATTTTGATGGTACAACCTTTTTCTGTTTTAGTTTCTTTTATCCATTTTTGTAAAACATTAGTACTTTTCGATGGAAATCTATCATCGTGATTTATTAAATGTTAGAAATATATAAAGGTTTTATATCATTTATATATATTTGTAAAATCTGTTCAAAGTAAATTACCCACCGATGAAATTGTATAGTGTTAATGATATTTTTTAACTCAGTTAAGTTAATTGAGTTAATGTTCAATTAAGTTAACAATTAGGTTAATGCACATGATAAATACAACACTTGAATTAAAAATTAAGTTAAAAATATCGTTAGCTCAACGTATGAGTATTTAAATATAAATTAACATGAAAAGATTTGGGTGTGCTAATTTAAAAAAATGGGGGTGCTAAGCACACCAAGCACCCCCGCCCCCTCTCAATTGTGCCTAAACTTAGAGAAAAGTGTAGTAGGATTAATGAAAAACGACTTTAAATTTAAAGAAAAAAGTTGATGATTTTGAGCCTACGAAATTTCATCAAAAAATAAATCAATGTACAGATTTAATTTAATGAAATCACATGTTTTCAGTAATAACACATTTATCATTGTTTCAATATATATACATATACATATGTATTATTTGTAATAAGAAAATAATACTTTTGAAAAGAAGAAAATCAAATCATTTTTTTTTTTTTTTTTAAGAGATAATATACAATCGATACAAATAGCACAATAAGTATATGTGAAAAGAGAAGTTATACATGAATAGACCTGATTTAGAAATCACCCTATAGTAACCCTATAAAATTGAAAAGATTGGAAGGTGGGAGTAAGAAGGCAGGAAATTTATTAAGCGGTAGGTAAAGTGCACATTTTTTTTTTTTTTTTTAATTTAAGAAGTCTCTGCACCATCTTCTTTTTAGCCTCCTACGAGGATTTTCCGGGAGCGTTAAGGAATTTAGGCTTTGAAACAGTGGATTTTTGTGATTGTTTAGACGTGAGAAGAATCGTTTGTAAAAGATTACAGATTCTTCTTCTATAGATTTCATACGAAGATCGTTATGAAGGGTAAGATTAAATATGTAGGGTTGGACGTTTGCGATTTTTTTTTAGTGTTATATTTTGATAGGCTTGAATTTTGTTTAGGTTCGTTTTTTTGGCTGTACCCCAAAACTGTAGTCCGTATGACCAGATTGGCTTTATCAGTGATTTATATATTAATAATTTAGTTTTTAAACTTGAACATTTATTACTTGTAATTATATTTTTAAGTGAACGGGAGCGAGAGTTTAAAATTAATCTTTTTGATTTGATATGTTGGTTCCAAGTTAGTCTTTTATCTAGTATGATGCCAAGATATTTTACTGAATTGGATATAGGAATTGGTATATTGTCAACTGTGACAGGCGGGCAAGAACCATGTTTAAGAGAGAAGGTAGTGTGGACTGATTTACTGTGGTTGAGTTTGATTCTCCATTTGGTATACCATTGTGAAAGTTGATCAAGATGGGATTGCAAATTGGCTGAAGCTGTAACTGGATTTTCATGGATCGACATTATAGCTTTATCATCGGCATAATCGGCGACTAGGGTGTCTTGCAAAATGGGTTGATTGGAGGAGTATATATTGAAAAGAAGAGGCGATAAAATGGCTCCTTGGGGTACTCCTGCATTGATTGGGGCCAAATCGGAAGTACAAGACCCGAGGCGAATTTGGAAATATCTATCAGTTAAATACGATTTAATAAGAAGAAAAAGTGACGAGGGGAGAAAATTACGAAGCTTGAATAAAAGGTCATCGTGCCAGACGCGATCGAATGCCTGGGATATGTCTAGGAATGCACAGGTACAGTATTGTTTGCGTTCGAGAGTTGTTGAAATAGCATCAACTAGTCGATGTATTTGGTGGATTGTACTATGGTTGGTACGGAAGCCAAACTGAGATGGAGGAAGGATGTTATTGGTGATAATATATGGGGAAATGCGCTGAAGTATGAGTCTTTCACAAATTTTTGAAAGGAACGGTAAAAGTCTTATAGGCCTGTAAGAGCCAGGAGAGTCAGGTGGTTTATTGGGTTTGGAGAACATAACGATGTGAGAGAATTTCCATAGTAAGGGGAAGTAAGAGCGTATTAGAATTGCTTTGTAAATGTAAGTTAATAGTATAATTGTTTTTTTTTCGGTAGACACTTGAAGACTTCTGCGGTTATTAGGTCGAAGCCAGGAGATTTTTTGTTAGAGTATTTTAAAATTATGTTTTTCACCTCGTTGTGTAGTATTTTGTAGGAGGTCCTATTGATGAGGGGAAATCTAGAGATTTTTTAACGTTATTCATGTGTAGGTTATCAACGATATCAGCATGAGGTTGGAAAATATTTGAAAAGTGTGATTGAAACACATCAGCATTTTCTGGGTCACTAATAGCTAAGGAGTTATCTTCTTTTCTGAGAGGGGTTGAGATAGATTTATAATTTAGTAACCTTTTGGTTACTCGCCAAAGGCTGCCATCTGCAGCCGACAATTTGTGTAAATTCTGTTCGAAAGTATTTGATTTATGTTTTGCAAGAACTTTTTTTAATGAATTTGCAAGTTTATTATATTTTATTTTATGAGATGGGAGATGGGAGGCCTGGTACCTTGCTCTTGCCCTGCGTTTTTCGACAATCAGATTACGGATTTCTTCTGGGAAAAGGTGTGGCTTGGGTTTTACGTTTCTATTTTTGTCGGGCATGGTAGTTGACCATGCTGTCGATTGAATGCGATTTGTTAGATTATAGACTGCTTCATCTATATCTGTGTTGGACTTAAGTTTAATATTTAAATTTATATTTTCATTAATTAGATCCTGGAATTGTTTACGATTAGTTAAGGGGGAAAATAGTTTAGGAGGCTCTACGCGAACTAACGGTGTTGCAGAAATCGAAAGTAATACGGAGGAGTGATCTGAGTTTAAGTCTAAAATATTATAGGTAGAGCAATATAAGTTGCCCGGAATTTTAGCTGAAAAGATATTTAATATATCTGGGCTTTTTTTAGGAGAGGTAGGCCAATAAATAGGTCCTGGTGGTGATAAAATTTGGAAATGTCTTTCGTTGGCTAAGTTGTAAAGTACGGTGCCGCCGTATGAAATAATACCCGATGGCAGTCTCCATTGGATGGTAATTTATTTCTAGTAATTTGATTAACCATATTACCTAAAAGGAAAATATACTGACGAGGCATTTTTAAATCAAACGTAAAAAAGAAAAAAAAGAAACGTATAACACTTTGTGTAGAAAAGTCGCACTAACTTATGACACAATTGTGAACACTGGACGTCTAAATAAACCGACAGTTTGACGGATAATGGCAATTTAATATTATGTTCTATTAATCACTTTTTCAATTTATTATGAAATACTATTTGGATATGGCTCGTAGATAAAAATGCGATAAGTCAAAGATATAATATGTTTGTGGTTTCATAGTCTAAAAATACACAACTAATAGTCTAAATATTATATTATCGGAGGACAAATATCAATGTACTGATTATCGTCATCAAAAATATCGATTTATTGTAAAAACAAAATTAAAATTATTTATTAACAAAAAATAATAAAATTAGGGCCTTCGGGTATTATTTCATAACATGCGTGTTGTAAATTTAAATTTAAATGATAGTTCGGGCCTTGTTGCTGATGAATGCTTATTGTTTTGGAAAAAGGCAAGAATACCTACTCAACATCATTGTGATGTAGTTCGAAAAATAAAAAATGTATATGAAAGTTGGCGAAGCTTAGATAAAAATAAAACAAGAAAGTCTGCAACACAACAGTACAATGAAAAAAAATTTCAAAACTCATTAAATAATTTGTTTGATATTGCCCACAAAGATGCTTTCAATATAATTAAAATTGAAGAAGACAGGCAGTTTCTAACTTTACAAAGACAAGAAGGTCGTGTTGGGTATATGATAGGTGTAGACAAAAAATTATGTGCAGTTGAAGAACGAAGATCTGAGCGAGAGCAAAGGAGAGAATTGTTCAAGCAAACAAACATCGATTATGGAACCGGGTAAATTAATTTTGTCATTAAAAAAAAAAAAAAAATATCTAATGATTTTTAACAATAATTTACCTAATATACAATATAAAATTGACTATATCTATTATTTTTTTTTTCAGCCCAACTAACAGTGTTGATGTTGTGGAGAGTATATCAAGCGATGATGAACGTTATGTGCTTAACTCTAAAGATTCCGAAATTTGTGAAAGTATTACAATGCCAGTGAAAAATAAACGAGGTAGGAAAGAAATTATGAATAGTCGTTTAGCATCAGCTTTAGACAAATGTAAGGTTAGTGACAGGGATGCAGTTCACTTATTAATAGCATGTGCCGAGGTATTTAATGTAGATGTAAAAGACTATCGCTCTTCAATTAAGAGAGCTCGTGAAAGTTTTCGTTACCAAATATCTTCCGAAATTAAAACAGTGTTCCATCAATTAAACTTAAATTCAGTAGTTGTTCACTGGGACTCAAAAATACTTCCTAATTTGATTGGAACAGAAAATGTAGATAGATTACCAGTTATTATAACAGCACCAAACGTAGAACAACTTCTTGGAGTACCACATTTGTCATCTGGTACCGGAAAGGAAATTTCTTCTGCAGTGTATGACACATTAAAGGATTGAGATATGTTGGAAAAAGTGCAAGCGTTTGCATCACATATTTGAAATTATTTTGCAATCAATTTTCTCGTACTCAAAACTTACAATAATGTCCGGTCCCGATATTCCAATTTTTAAACGTTTTAAAAATAACTGGAATCAAATAGATACAACTAAATTTAGTACTTGGGTAAGTGATATTGAGGTCAAAAAAATATTGCATAAAGTAGTCGATGATGTTATAATATTTTGTAAAGATACCTTAAGCCAAAATCTACCAAGGGATGATTACAAAGAATTTTTGGAATTGGTAATAATTTTTTTGGGTGGGGTACCACCTAAAGGTATTCATTTTAGACGTCCAGGAGATTATCATCTAGCTAGATGGATGTGCAAGGGAATATATTGTTTGAAAATATACATTTTTCAAGAACAATTTAAAATTACGAAAGCAGAAATTTCTTCGTTAACAACTATTTGTTGTTTTATTGTAAAATGCTATATCGAGTTTTGGTTTAGGTCTCCTAATGCTATTGAAGCCCCTTATAACGATGTACTTTTTTTAAAAAAACTTGAAGACTATAAATCTGATGATAAGCAAGTGGCTGAGATCGCTATGAAAAAATGTATTAATCACTTATGGTATCTTGGAGAAGAAACCGCTTGTTTTTCGTTATTTGATGACAGGATTGATAATCAAATAAAAAAACAAATGGCTAAAAAACTACTAGAAAATGACGAGCTTGAGGACGATGAATTTACCACAGATATACAAAAAAAAATATGTATTAAAAATTGGCGATATATCACAATTTCTAAAACAGGACTTACCACTTGAATTGTTGACGCATAAATCGAAAAATATATTCCAAAGCTTCAAATTAAGCATGGATTTCTTGCAACAAAATCCGGAAAATTGGCCGAATATTGATAGTTATAAAAAAGCCAAGAATATTTTACACCATTTGCGCGTCATAAATGATGCAGCCGAACGTGGAGTCAAATTGATGGAAGATTTTAATACCAAATTTACGAAAAATGAAAATCAAAAGCAGTATGTATTGAAGGTAAGTTATATGTTAATAATTTACTAAAATAACTAGTGTCACTTAAGATTTATTTTTTT
>NW_020272810.1:589574-644723 GCF_003268045.1 Sipha flava | reverse complement strand
ATCTCACTTGTTCTTTATTTATATTACCAAGGTCCAGGTGACCAAACCCTGGTTATTTTTTTTTTTTATTATTATTTATTTATTGTCTATTTATCTTTATTTATTTTTATGCATTATTCTGTATTTCGTGTGTATTACTTTGTGTACTCATGTAATTATTAGATATATATTTTTTCTTGTTCGTATTACAACGGCATGATGCCATGATCCCGCTTTATTTTTTTTTCATGCTGTTATTGAATATGTAGATATTTTAATACAATATATACCTAGCCACTACCTACCTAAGTACTTATTTTGTATTCTTAAATTAAAACTTATATTAATTGTATATACTTACATATTATATATATATATATTATATTATTTGTAGTTTATCAAAATATAAATGAAAGACGGCGTCAGCACGGACAAGCGAACAGCTATGACGCGATAATATAGGACGTATGACGGTATCGATGGGTGGTCGACCGTCTATAATAATATAAGATTATATCTGTATTACTGTATATAATAATTAATTACGTGTGTTTCGTCGTGAAGTGTATGTAACTGCCGACTATTTCGAACGCGGTTGTCATTCTGGATTATGGTTTTTCCTTCGCGGTTTTTCCACTGTGACTGTGGCACTGTATACAATTAATAAGCAACCTAATAATATTATTCTATATATAATATAGCGGCGACGGCGCACGACGCCGTTATCGCGTAACCATTATTATTATTAATATACAATCATATATTACATGGGTTCTCAACCTTTTGAGGTCCACGCCCCCTTTCAAAATATTTTATGAATTCATGCCCCCTCCCCCCCTCTTCACTGGTATAAGATTGATGTGAAATCGTAATATTTTTTGCGGGTCACCAAAACTTGTTCTTATCGCGTCGAGTGTCGGTTTTTCGCCGAAACAATGCTTCTATTAATATCCAGAATACTAAAGAGCATAAATATATGATTTGTATAATCTTATAAAATCATAATAATCGCTCGGTGAATGTCTATTGATCGACCCCGGCGGCGATTAACACACCAGCAATGCACGGCGTAGAAAACGGCAACGTTTTCATTTTTCGTATTCTTTTTCAACATTTTCACGCCCCCCCTGAAATTTTGTCACGCCTCCCTAGGGGGGCGCGCCCCCCAGGTTGAGAACTCGTGATATATTATATTATAATTCTTCAACTATACAAAATAAATATAATTTAAATCCTTAGACTATAATATAGTGTTGCATAATAATATGTCATTATTGATTATTCGTAGTCAATGTATAAGATATAATTATGTAGGTAGGTAAGGGTAGGTACTAGTGCTGATTGCTGAGCATTATTTTGGCCAATCCGGATTATGGATTACAATTATTTAATCCGAATTTCGGATCTATCCGTTTTATCCGGATTCACGGATCCAATCCGTTGATTCGGAAATTGATGTATAATATTTGGTATGAATTGTTTTTAAAATGTTTTGATCATATATGGGTTTAAATATTTGATTTTCAAATATTTTCAAAACATTGATGGAAAATTGATATATAATATTTGATATGAATTGTTTTGAAAAGATTTTGATCATATTTGGGTTTAAATATTTAATACCCAAATATTTTCAAAACATATTATGGAAAATTGTTATATAATATTTGGTACACAATGTTTTGAAAATGTTTTGATTATATTTTGATTTAAATATTTAAAGATCAAATATTTTCAAAATAATTTTACAATATTCTAAAACCAATATTTACAATGAAACCTAATTCAAATATATTGAAAATATTATTATTTTCAAAATGCTGTGTGGGAACATACATTTGTATCGGACGGCTACCGCAACAGAACTGAATCAAATCATTAAATCAAAAATAAGATATATTAAATTAATTGTTCTACTATTATTATTTTAAAAACATTTTTACTTACAATAAAGACCCAACATTTTTAAAACTAAGAAAATCTTATAATTAAGTTAAAACTATTTTATTTTAACTAATTATTCAATTTTAATTATTTTAATAGCTGTTTTACTTAAAACAAAATTATATGGTCTTTAAAAATAAGGAAATTAAATCATAAAATTAAAAAGTATTGATTTGTAATCAATGATATTCTTATTATTAAAATGAAGGGCATTTATTTTGTTTTAAAATGTTTAGCATTTAATATTTTTGTACATGCTTAAGTCGACACGGCATCCATGCCGAAATCTGACCATACACGTCCGAATTAAACACCGGATCTTTTACGGATGAAAGAGGGTTGCTTAGCTCGATGAATACAATTTATATGATTGTTGCAACAAATGTAATTATAATAATAATATAAAAACGTGCGTCGTGGACGTATTAACAAGAAAAAAAATTAGATAGAATTAATTAATAATAATAATAATAATAATAATAATACATATAATAAGCCACTACGGCACGATAATTTACTAAAATATGACACAAAAAAATATAATAAAATCAAGACGCCACACGTTACAAGGTGTGACGATAATACCTTAGGCGGCTGGGTGTTCGATTGGTTGCGTCTACGCGACCGCGCTTAGTACGTGTGACGAACACTAGAGCCGATGGTTGACTTCTTCGACAGCAAAGTGTAATTTGTTCACGGATAGAGCCGGCAATCTTGTGTACAGCAAACTGTTACTGGTTCTTAGCATTCGAATGTCGACTACAAAAATGAGTACGCAATGTGGTCGCACAGCAAAACCGCATTGAAAGTTGCAGGCGTACTAACTAGCATTTTGGCGATGAAGTGGATTTTTTCCGGTCCGACCATAATAAAAATCGGTTGTCTGTAAAGTCGGTTTACTGACGATAGTTGAACGTGACAACGTTTTAAGAAAATACTGATGGAATGGTAGCATTTTTCAAACGAAAATTTTAATTTAATTTGTTTAATAGATTTGTATGTATATAGAGAAGGAGGTAAATGGAAATAAATAAATGCAGTAGATTAGTGAAATATGACTGTTGTTATAATTCTTATCATGAAACTTCTTTAGGCCTGCCCAAAAATATAATATATAAATATATATAACTGTTAACACTTCAAAACTTAAAAAATAAACGTTTTCGTGGCACACGTATATTTAAAATTTAACTAAACACTATTATTTTATGTGCGTTTTACGAACAGATACGTAAATGTGACACATTCAATTTTTTTGAAAATTCTTTAATTAAATAGGCTTAAACAAAAATAATTGGTTCATAATTGAGACGTAAATTAAACTATTTAATATATAATTATAACAATGTAGAATGTTCATAATTACTATTATATTACTGTTATAATAAAGCTGTAACTATTGTTTTAGCCAAACTTAAAACATAATAAAAAATCGTTTAATCAAACGCTATCATTTTATGTATTAATATGGAGGATATATATATGTTATCTGTATACTAAAATAACTCAGTTATTATATTTCCACGGATAAAACTAATTATACTCTATATAACCGATGTAATAATCGTTGAATAAAAACTAATAGCTAAGTAAAAAACGGAAAAATAATACGAAAAATATTTGTCCGATACCGAGGCTCAAACTCGAGATACTGTGTTTGAAATCTTATAAAAGTGCCACTGCACAAGAGAAATCTTCAAGCCTTAAATGGAACGCCTCAAAGCGAGATAGCGCCACATGAGTCATGTTTTTTTCGTGCGTGCAGCCGGCTCTATCGAATTATAAGACGTTGTCACCTCAATAAAGGTGGTGATAGAATGTTCTCGAAAGAACCATATATCCATGCCACTGGTCAAACTGGTCGGTGTACGACAAAGTTTATCGCTTGGAAATGTTTGCGCGAACAGTTTTATATATATATATATATATATATATATATTATATGTATGTTTTAAACAAAACAAAAAATTCTGAAAAATAACTATAATAAAGTATAAAGATATTAAAACTTAAAAAATCGTTTATTGTACATGTTCTTACTAAAAAATGTACAATTTTTCAAAATAACAACATTAAATATGAAATTATGAAATATAAAATATGAAATTTTCATATTTTTCAATTAGGTGATTATATAAATAATATCAAATAAATAATAAATAATTATACATAGTTATATGAAATTATACAATACAAAATAAGGTAGTAATTTAAATAAACAATTATCTTATAAGAAACTAGCTGAATTACCCGTCGTTGGCGGGTTTAAGTATATAAATGTATGTAACCTGCCAAGATTAAATTTTGTTAAATCTATTGAAATTTAAATTAATTAAGATTTTTGAAACAATATTTTATACATATTAATTTAGTTTTTAAGATAATGATTATTATCATAACCTATTCAATAAGTTATAGCTTTTGGCGGCAGCTTTGTTCACGATAAATTTTAGCACTAAAGGTTCAAAATAAATGTTTTACTAATAGTTTTTCAATATGTTATCTTCAAAACTTCTTTGTAGACAATGTTCTTCACTGATCTATTAGTAGGCGACAAAATCACCAAGCTACTGAGTGAGCTTACGCGTGAGTAAGCTACGTAGAACTGCCCATGTGAAAAACAGTTTTCTCGCAAATCTATTCCTGCAAATTTAAGAGTTTGGCCTTGAGACTTGTTTATAGTCATTGCAAAACAGACTTTCAGGGGAAACTGTAATCGTTTAAATTCGAACGGATGATCATTCGGAATTAAAGGGATTCGTGGTACAAACACAGTTTCCCCTTTTGCACATCCTGTTAAAATTGTAGCTTCTACTATATTGCGATGTAAAGCTTTGACTTTAAGCCTGGTCCCATTGCACAGTTTAGGCGGTTTCAAATTTCGCAACAACATAATAGGTGTGCCCACACGCAGAATAAGCCTATGATATGGCATGACCGGTGGTTTAAATGAATTTAAAAATTCAACCGGATAATTAGTTGCATCGTCCATGTTGACCAACGTATCTATAGAAGTATATACTTTTTCTTCCCCTTTAAAAGACATCAGCAGCGTATCATTGATAACCGCCGCTTGGTCATTTTTTGAAGTGAGTATAGTATGTTCACACAACCATTCCATAGGATTATCATGAATATGAGCAATATCTGGATAAATTTTTGATATTAAATCCTGAACCGCAGTTACAACTGTTCACAAATTTTCTGGGATAGTTATCATTTCATCAAACGATGGATAATCACCATTGCCAATTTCAAGTAAAAGATCTGAAAATCCACCAGCAAACTTTTCCTCTCCCAAGTGTACCCTCATATTTTTTGACAGTTTGAGTATATTAATCTTAGGCCATAAAGTAGATCTTTTAAGACATGACTTGACTTCATCAGTTCTGGTCCCTTTTGGTACTACTGGTAGAGTCTGCCTAAAGTCTCCAGCCAGTAAAACCGTTACACCACCCATTAACCTTTTATTTTCCCTTATATCCTTTAGAGATCTATTTAAAGCCTCAACACCACCCTTATGCGCCATGGTAATTTCGTCCCACACTATTAATTTTGTATCTTTTAAAACTTCCGCAAAATTACTTTGTTTTGATATATTACAAAAGGGAGTGGCCGAAGTTGTTAGATTGGGTGGTAATTTGAAGGTAGCATGGGCCGTTCGACCACCCTCGAGCAGTGTTGCTGCGATTCCAGAAGATGCTACAGCTAAGGCAATGTCGCGAGTACTTCTAACTTTCGCTAAAATCAAATTGGTTAAGAAAGTTTTTCCAGTTCCACCTGGAGCATCTAAAAAGTATATTCGACCCTCATTATTATTAACACTTGTAATAATTTGATTGTAAGCAAACTTTTGTTCGTCATTCAGAGATTCTTCATTATTTCTTACGATGTCTTCTAAGGCTACTAAGTCATAACTTGTTTCCTAGAGATACTCTCTATTATCAAATTGTTCAGATTTGCTTGGCTGAGTGGCTGACCACCTAATGCTAACACGGAATCTTCTATTATCGATAAGCATTTGTTCAACGCTACGTCCGCTAAGTGTTCTGCATCCACGGAATCCTGTCGTTCTAATCGTATTTTAAAATCTTCAGACAGGTATTCTTTGAATTTGTCCCAAAGATATAAGGGATCTGTTACTTGGCAGAACACTAATATAATCGTAAATAGATCCCGTATCATATGCGGAGATTGGCAAAGTGCTGTCTCTTCTAGTGCTGCGTAGAAATGTTCATCATCTTCAAGTAACCCTAGAGCCTTACACGTGGATTTAAAAGTGGGATATACTTGACCATTTACAGTTTTCAACGCTTCAAACGAAATCGGGCCCCGGATTTCATGGAGAAGCATACGAAGGTGATAACATTCTGTATTGTTTGGATGAACCGTATAAACTCTACCCAGAGCGTGCTCTCTTTTGATATCTGGCCAGCCAATAAAGTTTACTCCTCTCTTCCTTCTTTGAAACTTTTTTTTGTCCCAAACGTAATATGCAGGTACTTCTGGGCAAAGCAAATTTTTTGCAAAGTCATCCACTTTACACAAATTAAAAAATGAGAGAAGTGTAGTTGTAGGAAGACCATTTTATCTGTCATGTAGGTTTTGTTCATTAAAGTAAACCCTTTGTCCATTTTCTAAATGGACAGCAAGGTGAACAGCGGTAGGGAAACGCTCATGAATTGGAAATTCAAGGATTCGCCTCACGGCTTCTGATGAATTTATATATCGTCCACTTTCGTAAGTTTTTATTTCGTCTTTCTCATTTTCTAAGGCAAATGAAGCCTGATCCGAGCCCTTATTTACGTATTTGCACACATATTTTATGGACTTCACCGAACTGCAATATTCCACATTGACGTGAGCGTTACATGTTCTTAAAAGTACTGGATTATAAGGAACTATCCAACGATTATCTATATCTACGCCTTTGATATTAACGGAAAATCCACCATCATCGGTTGAACGTCTCTTGCACTTCGGATAACCGTCATCACCAGTTTGAGTTTCCTTAATGAGATTCTTGGGGTAATGTTTACTGCACGCGTTATCTTTCATACATGGTGAATTTCGATTAAAACAACTACAAGGACCATGAATCATATTACATTCAACGATTTCGTGAAGCTGAGGGTCACTTATGGGATCGGGTATTTCAGCACAAATAACATTGTCGATTTGATCCGGAGTAATATGATGCTGAAGCCATAAAAGAATATGAATATGTGGTAGACCTCTCTTTTGCCATTCTGTTGAATACATATAGCATCTCACTTCTCCGAATATTTTACCTTTTGTCAATAAGTTCATGGTCTTTTTGACTTTTAACCGAAACACTCTCTCAATTATATCATGTCGATCATATGATCTTTGACCGGGAAGTAAGAGCTCTTTTATCTCGTCCCAGCGAGGATTACATGTAAAAGTAATAAAAAGGTTAGGACGACCGTAATGTCTAACGTAGGTCATAGCATCTTGTGTTCTTTCGTGCATGTACCTTGGCCCACCAGTAAAAGTTGACGGGAGTATAACCATTTGGCCTAACTGATTAGCTTCTATGTATCGTCGTCCAATCGTATCTTTTAAATGAATATAACTATCTGCACGCAATTTGGCTTAGTTGTTTTTGATGTAATTTAGTCTTTCAGTTTCAATTTTGGCGTATTCATCTACCAAATATTGACTGAAAATAGAACAATAATTAACTAAATAGTTGTCTTCCCCTTCTCTGACCATTATTCTATATGAGTAAAAATTTGATGCAGAGACTGTTTTTTTAAGCGGTAACTTGGTTTTTGGATCGCGTTGTAGTATATTGATTGCATACCCATCATCCCCCCCAACAAAACATTAAAGGATACTGCAATGCGTCGTATGCTCGATGTATCTCACTGATACGGTGAAGTGAGTTACTTCGGTTTTCGAGGATGATGTCTCTTCGATCAAACTGCTGATCTACTAACACTAAAGCAACTTCATTTGCCGTTGGTGCATTATACCTGCCTCGATGTTCTTCTAGTGGTTTTTTATCTGCATGTATTACAACTTTAAATGACTCTGAAGGAGGTATTTTATCGATGGCACTTTTCAGATCTTTTATATATGGGTTCACTTGATGTAGCATATCCTGCAGTTGTTTGATTAAATTGGGTTTTAAGTTAGGATATTTAGAACACCGAATATTTACTTCTCGTTCTTCTTCACCGACAAAATATATTTGAAAGTACTGTGCGCCCTGTCCGGGTTCAGGTAATATACTTCCAATTAAATGATAGACCTGTCCTTTAACTTTAAAAGTCGGTAAGAAACCGTCTGCTGTTACCTGTTTACCACCAAATGACGTCATTTGAAAACAGGCGTTATATTTTCGAATATTGTTCATGAATTTCACATGATCTGGGTGCAGAGTGTTAACCAAACTGTAGAGAGGTTCAGGTAGTTGTTTTAACTTCTCAAGTTGTACTTTTCCGGCGCTACAACACATACCAAGTGTCTCATCTTTCCATTTAAAAGCGTTGCACCACTGACACTTATAGGTCATAGAACCCAAAGCTACACTGGTATCAGTTCTATATGCAATATCTGGATCATATGCCATACCTGAATGCACCTTGCTTTTCCATAGACGCATAGTAGTATTTTCCTTATACCTAGATTCAGTTTGATTCTGTCTATATTTTTTTTTGTGCTTTTTTTATTTGTATTTTTCTTGTGTAATTAGTAAATCTAGCCCTTCTATTTCAACAGGACGAAATAGATTGATCTGTTTCACTTGATTGGGATAGTGAAATGTTTGCAGAAATGTTACTGTGTACTGAAGATGCAATAGGTGAATGTTCGCGTTCATCGACCAGTTTCTCTATACGACTCTGAGTATTGTTTTCTGTCGCAGTAAGAAGATAAGCATCAAAATGTCCATTGGGCAAATCTTGTCCAAATCGTAAAAGCTTTACTGGATAATCATTAGATCCGGACTCCGTGTATAAGATACCATTTCGATAAACTTTAAAATTAAATGGAAATATACATCCCGCTGCTATAAACTCACAAAGCCCACCATAAGTTTCATTTTTTATCATATCAGCATAATATTCATTGGCCGTTGAATAATTATCACAATTTCTATTGTGGGACATAAATGAAAACTTGGTCCAGTCATTCACCACATATCCAACAATTAGTGATCGCACCTCCATCGCATTGTGTTGTGTTCCGTGTATTAAAAAAAAAAGTGCTCGGAATAAACAGGCACCATCGCCAACAATGGACACAACAGTATGTTGTTCAAGTTCTCCATTAACTAAAAGACTTTCTTTAGCCATTTCTTAGGTAATTAAATTAAACAACGTTAAATTAATCCTCCTAACAACAAAAACCGAATACGGAAAAATCTAAAAAACTAATCCGGCAGTAAGCTTTACTGGTCCGTTTACTGGTCCTTTATCGTACGCTGGGCTATCGCTACGACAACGACAACGACAAAGCGGCCAAGTACATATAATTTAGAGCACGTGGGCATACATTTTATATAAGCAAACGTTTTCGTCACGCGCAGCTATAAATATAATATGTAGGATAATCACAATAAACGACAACGGTGCTACAGCGGCTCCAGTGGCGCCGAACACAGGGTATAGGTCGGGCGGCTGCCCGACCAAATTTTTGGGGTGGTGGTGGTCAATTTGGTGGTTGTAAATAATAATAATATTATACTATACTTCTTAGTGCTTATAGATATATTATTGTTTCATAACATCATAATCAATTAATTCTGTTAGCCATTTTAGAATATATTATATAATAACTATTAACTAATAAGCAATTTCATAAGAATTTCCAATTATATGCAGTAAGACATGTGTAATGTGTACAGCGTAAATAACAATATAATATTGCTATAAATGTATATAATAATTAGTATTATGTGGGTACTAGTGGTACTACGAACTTATGTCAATTCTAATAATTATATTTATTGTATTAATATAGCTTGTCATTATTAATAGATGGTTGGCCCGTGGACGTTGATGTTAATAATATCATGTAACTATGTACGGGAAAAATAAAAAGTCTATTTATAAATTATATTTAGTACGGATGTACTGTGAATAGGTTTTATCAACATTTCATAAGCTACAATAAAATTATTGGCTATGCAAGTGTCCAGTGTGCTTTATGTTATACCCGCAATTGGCGCAATTATTGTTGAACTCTTCAGTCTTCTTAGTTCTTAGTTGTTAGAAAGAAATTGTAGGACGATTTTAAATATTGAACATATTTTGTTACCTATTTTATTTATCTCTGGTGTTATTATCTTTTAATGATTCAAAACAAGATTTTTTTTTGTGGATTGTCAATTTTTATTGCGAAATCTATGATTTAATTTGAATATTAATTACCTAATAGTTTTAGTTTAGACTTGAGTTAAATAGCTAATTCAAATATGTCTAGTGATGGTGAAAAATGTAATTTTTGTAATCGTTTAAGAAATAATTTGAATAAAGTAAATTGGAATCGCCATTTAGCTAAGTGTGAACTTTTATTTTCGACAAAAATAACTAAACCAAACAAAAAATCTAAAAATGATCGATGTAGTGATATTAAATCATTTTTTTCATGTAAAAGACCGAAAACAGAAAATCCTAATTCTGATAAACAGATTCAAATACTTTCAGTCAGTGAAATTTTACCAACTGACATTCCTACTGCAGGTAATTATACAAATTATTTATCTACTTATATTTTTAAAATGTATTAAAATTATCAATTTAGTGAAACTATAAATGTAGGAATTATTGTGATTTTTGATATAACCTATACCCAAAATATAAATTGTTATAAATATATATATTTATATATTAATACATTTTTATTCATTATTTTACAACTAAATTTACTATATAAATTCTTTAAATCCATTAATGACAGAAAAATCGCCTACAGTTTATGAAGACCCTATAGGTTCAAAGGGAAATGCTGAATCTACATGTATTAACTACCAACAAACACCATCGGTCAGTGACATTTTACCAACCGACACTGCTACTACTGGTAACTATAAAAATATTATTTATACCTACTTATAATTTTAAAATGTATTGGCATTTTACCGAATTAAAATTTAAAATTTAAATTTTATTAGAAAAAATACAAAAAGCTACAATTAAAAATACATGTTTTTAATTATAATTTTTGTTGTATATTTGATGTGTTAAAAAATAAATTTTTATTCATTATTTTACAACTAAATTTACTATATAAATTCTTAAAATCCATTAATGACAGAAAAATCACCTGCAGTTTATGAAGACCCCACAGGTTCAAAGGGAAATGTTGAATATACACATATTGAGTATTTAGAGGCTACAAGTAGAGAAAATGATAAACTATTGTGTTTGGAAAATTGTGAATCTACTCAATTAGATCTTTTGGAGGTAAGCAATTATATTTTTGATTAAAAACAATATTGTAATTTTACTAGTAAAAAAAAAAAAAAAATAGATATTGATAACTGTTTTTATTATTTATATAAATACTTAATAAATAGGTAGTATTGTAGTAAGTATTAAGTAGATTGCTTACAATTACTGATTAGTATAAGACTTATTAAAAATATTTTTTCAACCTTGAATTTTGATTACACAGGTTTTCTAAAATGTCTGAGAAATTGAACGTTTTTAAACCAACATTTTTGAATTGTAGCTACCACAATATTGTATAAACTATCAATGGTGGAAAATTTTTTTTGTTTAAGTTATATATTTTTCATATAGGTAAAATGATAATCACTGTTTTTATTTGTTATTTAATGAGTTTTTTATTAAATAATTTAAATAAAAATGAATTCTAGAATTTTTAATTTGTAATACTCATTTACTTAAGTTTTAGGTATATTGAATTCATTTTTATTTAATAATTGTGATGTTTTGCTTAGGAAAATATTAACTATAAGATATTAAACTCAAAATTTAGTATTTTTTTTTGTGTAGTTATTTATTAAGTAGACATAATAATTATTAGATATAAATAAACTTGTTGTAAGAGAATATGTCTGAAGATTTTTTTGAAGTATCAGCAGCCTCAACTTGGAAAAATGATCCCTTTCTGTTCATAAAAATTAAACATTTTACACCAGAAATTATAAGTATGATTGTGGAATGGGGACCATGTCAGCCAACTTGTGATGTTCTACCAAATAAAGAATTTTTAAAAGACAAAGATGGACGGTATTTTCATGCAGGATGGTACTACAGAACTCATACAGATGGAACTAAAACAAGAAGAAACTGGTTAACTTATTCACCATCGCTAAATAAGATATTTTGCTTAGACTGTATTTTATTAGGAAGAAAAACCGTTAAAGCTTGGGTAAAAGATGGATTTTCTCACTGGAAAAATATGGGCATTGCAATAATTAACCATGAAACAACTAATACGCATATTGAAGCTTCATTAAAAATGAAATTAAGGGAATCTGTTTTACCCTTAATTCCATCCTTGGAAGTAAACCAAAAATCAAGTGTAGCTCTTAATAGGGAAATTGTGAAACAACTAATAGATATAACAGTCTTTTTGGGACGCCAATGTTTACCGTTTAGAGGGCATAGAGAACGCTTGACTGATCAACTCAAAGGTAATTTTAAAGACTTGGTACTTCTGTTATCTCAACATTCACCGGCGCTTGCGTCACATGTTTCAACTCTCAAATTAAAAGGACGTAAAGATATATCTTTTATTTCTTGGGATCGCCAAAATCTTTTGATTGAATCTGTATCAGAATACATATCACAAATCGTTCAATCTGATATTATTTCATCAAGAATATTCAGTGTTTCACTCGATTCTACCTTTGATATATCCCGTAAGGAACAGGTTTCTTTTATTATAATGTATGTTAATGAAACTAATGGTACAGTTATGGAAAGATTATTAGCATTAGAAGAATTTCCATGCACCACCGGAGTTCATCTTTCTGAGTTATTTCAAAATGTTTTTAATAATCATATCTTGATTGGAAATCAAATTTAATGGGTCAGTCATATGATGGGGCTGCAAACATGAGTGGGCAGTACAATGAGCTTCAATCTAAAATACTTGAACAAAATCCTCAAGCCCTATTTATTTGGTGTTCTGCTTATAGGTTAAACCTAATAGCTAGTCAGGCAGTAGGATCTTGTTCAAATGCAGTGGATTTATTTGGAAATTTAGAAAAAATATTTACTTTTATCACTGGAAGTAAAGCACGATCAGCTTTTTTAGAGAAAAACAACTAGAATTCTATCCAAAACAACCAATAAGATCTGTGAAACGTGTAAACACTACTCGTTGGATGTCACATGCATATGCCTTAAATACCGTACTTGATGTTTACGATGCAGTTTATCAAACGATAGAAGAAGTAAGAAATAGAGATGGAGGATTGGATTTCAAACTTGGTGCTGATTGTTATGGACTGCTTAGCTACTTGACTTCTTATAAGTTTTTAATGACAGCTCTTAGTTTTAAAAAAATTTTTGAAATACTTGAACCATTAACCCGTACATTACAAGCTCGTGACATAGATATTTTAGCAGCGATGTATTTAGTTAATAGTGCTAAAGATTCCATAGTGGCACTGAGAACTGAAGAAACATTTGAAAATATTTTGATATTAGCTAAAGAATTTGATGATAAATATGAGAATGAAGAATTTGAGCCATTGCAGACAACAAGAAAACGTAGAGTTAGAAAAATGGCTGGTGAATTATGTAGTGATGAAGTTGAACAAAATCCTATTCAAAAGTTTAAGGTAGATACTTATTTTGTAGCATTAGATATTATTAAAACACAAATTAGTCAAAGATTTACAGATAAAACTATTGTAGTAATGAAAGATTTTGCTTTATTATCAACCAAACGTATAAAAGAATTAAAAAAAAACACTAAAAGCATTCCTATAGATGCATTTAAGGCTATTTGTTTGGTGTATAATACATTATTAAAGTTAGAAGATGTCCGTAGGGAGTATGAACAGTTTATAAATTGTGATTTAATTATTAATGAAACATTACCATTGTATCTGGATCCTAATTTGAATTATGACAATTCAAGTTTGAGCTCTAACGATTCAAACAGTGACAATACTACATCTGAACAATTAAAAACGTGGCAAAATTCATCAAGTTTAATGTGTGTTTTTCAAGATTTCTGTAAAGCTGGTCTAAAATCTATTTTCCCAAGTTTATTTATGCTTATAAAAATTGGAGTAACTATTCCAGTATCAAGATGTTCCCCAGAGAGATCTTTTTCCAAATTAAAATTAATAAAAACTCGTTTAAGAAGCACAATGGGGGAAGATAGATTGGAAAATCTGATGCGTATCACCTGTGAAGCTGATATACAATTAGATTCAGAAACAATAATAGACAACTTTGCGACAAAATCTACAGTTTTAAATAAAAAATTAAAATACTAAAATAATCTAGTTATTTTTTGTTAATTTGTTTTTAGTGAAAATTTTACTTTTTACTGTGATGATTATCATTAAAATAATTAAAAATTATTTATTTAAAAATTAAAATTATTTTATTTATTATCTATTTTATTATGTTATACCTAATTAATAACTAATACTACTAATATTTTATTTGTGAAATTCTATTATTCATTATTAGTAACTTACATTATAATGGTATTACAACAGTTTCAAGTTATGTGTACCTATATTATTAATTTTTATAATATATTTAAATAATTTTTAAAGAAATATATAAAAATGTGTGTTGTTGTAAATAGAGGAATATTATTAAGGGGGGTATGGGGGGGGGGCAGAGCATTTTCTTTTGGGTACGTGGTGGGTGTATTGCCTATTTTGGAAAGTTTGCCCGACTATTTTAATACTGTCTCGGTGCCACTGCGCGGCTCTATCCGCCGACAACGCGTTAACGCCGACTTAGGACCTTTAGGTTAGGTTAGTTAGGTTTAATAATACAAATTACATGTAAAAATTTTCTTTTACCGATTTCAACCCTTTAAATTCAAAATTTCTAAAAATCCTTTCTTAGCACACGTCTACATCATAATAGCTATCTGTATGCCAAATTTCAGCCAGATCCGTCCAATGGTTTGAGCTGTGCGTTGATAACAGTCAATCAGCTTACTGTTTTATATATACGGATAATGTTTAACCTAATTACATGATCATTAGTATAACATGGGTATATTATACAGATATATATATATGTTTCAAACAAAATAAAAAATTCTGAAAAATAACTTTAATAAAGTACAAAGAAATTAATAACTTAAAAGTTTAACATACAGGACAAATTAAAACAATGCAATGCATTAAAACTTTAAAAAAATTTTATTTTACAAGTTCTTACTAAAATATGTACAATTTTTCAAAATAAAAATATGAAATATTTTTCAATTACTAGCTTATTATAAATAATAAATATTTATACAGATATATGAAATTATATAATTTAAAATTATGTAATTTATTAAATAAATAATAATCTTATAAGAAATAATGTTTTAACCTAATTACATGATTATTAGTATACATGGGTGTATTATACAGATTAATCGGAGATCCATGAAAATAATTAATGTTTTGTACGGTGTATTCATCTGTTACAGATTTACTTATTCGGTAACATGCTAAATTTTTTTTATAACATATAATATTTAATTTTTTACAAATAACATATACGTTGTTTTTGTTTACACACACAATTTTTTTTTATAATATATGCTGCAAAAGCATTTTCATAAAAAGTAGCAAGTACATGGTTAATATTATATATTGTATTAGCATGCATAATTTTATCATAACATAAAGCTTCATTTGATAAAAATCTATTATTAGCTAAAGAATTATTATTAATTTGCTTCATATATTCAACATATGGAATTTCTTCGCTTAAGGATTTAAAGGAATTTAATATTAAAATTGTATAAAAAATTAGAAAAAAATAACGAATACTTAAAACCAAGTGATATGGGAACATTAATTCTAGAAGTTACATTTGTTGTATATGTTTTTAACTGGCGGTGTTTTGATTCAATGTTGTATGACCATAAATATCTTAAAGGGCCGAATTGTTTGATTATAGAACAATAGTGGGTCAAAAAGTGATGCTTTGGTTTGAGATTATCATTGTATAACTCAACATATGCTTTTATTATATTCTATGTGTTCTTGTAATTTTAAAATTGAACAATTATCAAAACTTGACAGTAAAAATAAGTCTATCATTTCTACAAAGTTGATAAAAAAAATCCAAGTTACATGATTTTTAGGAACTAGATCTCCAATAATTAAAGAAAAAAAATGAATAAACGTTTGCATTTCTCTTGCTGTCATTTAAAATATTATGCTTTTTAAATTATTGTACTTTAATGGTGGGAAAATATTACCAATTTTTGTATTTCCGTAATTAAAATATTGTTTACGGTTATTTATAATATCTAAGTTGAAGTACCCTAGTTCTATTAATCTTAAAATGACATGATTCATAGTATACACACAGATCCCTTCAAATAAATCATGCATTAGGTCTACAACATAATTTTCAAGAACATGAAATTATGAAATACTATTAAATATTGAATCTTCACAAACCCTGTTTGTGCGAAAATAAAGTTTAGCTACATCTTCGTCATAATTATGTTTATTGCGTAAGCTATCAATAACTTCAGTACATAGTGTTGCGTGCCGTCGTTCAATCGTAGAGATGTTGAAGATTTAGGAAAATATTTCAAATAAAATACTCAATCTGATTACTAACTGTTTATTTAAAATTTTTCTAAGTAATTAATTAAAAATGATCTGGCGTGGAGGTGCTCGCTAATACTCGTATAAACTACATCTGAATATTGGTCTATTCCCAACCCCCTTATATACTTAGGTCTCGTAAGAATTGGCCTCGGTAATATCACTATTCGCACATCTCTCATATGCGTTTTTATTAATTGCATTTATTATAAAAATGTAGCCATGTTCGTGATACCCTCGGGTCTTAATTATTCCTTTCTACATTGTTCACCGATTTTAACTATTTATTGGTAGTTTTAAGGACCTACATCTATGTATGTCCGTAACAATAGTTTACCAATAATTGGTTTATCATTTTGACAAAATCGACAAAAATGTAATGCAGAAAAAGATTTAGAAAATCCCAGTACACAATTCAACCTCAAGTTATCACCAATCTCCAACCATAATAAAATATATACTTTTAAACTTTGGTTAGGTAGTTGTATTTCTATTCCAATTGTTTCTAAATCGTTAATTTCTTAAATTAAATTATAAAATGTTCTACCATTACCAATTTGCTTAACATCTTTTGACTTAAATAAAGCAGCAACAAATATATTTTTTAAATTAGAACTTTAAAAGTGTGGAGCCAAAGGAAAATAGTAGTACACTCCTAAAATTGATGAAGAATGTGAACTAAGATGGTTGTTTATTTCAAAGACATCAAAGTATAAGAAATTAGGTATAATAAATTTATCTTGGTACAATGATACTTTTTTTTTCCATAATGTACTATTTATAAAACTTGAAAACTCAGTAACTGAATTCATTAAATTATGGTTTTCCAAAAACGAGTTTAATACACCAGGCAATTCAAAATACTTTTTGAATTGAAATTTTAGAGGTAATTAAACACCTTTAACTTTTTTTTCATCGATTGTGTTTGAATTGTTAATAACAGTATTTTCAATTGTATTATTTATAGTAACTATTTTAGATTGTTCATATAAATTATTTAATTTCAAATTGTTTTAAAAATTTGTATTCAGTATCAATGTTTTTAAAAGGATTTTTACAGAAATCAATTATTTTTATAAGTGAATTTTTTATTTCTATTTGTAAAGGGTCAGTACTTATTACAATAGTAAATATACAAAGTAGTTAATATTTTTGATTCAATTTCTTCAGCAATACAATTAGTTAAGACGGTTATATTTTTCTGTACCTCAGTTGCATATTTCCTAAAAAAATTTATTTTGCTATAATAATGTTAAGAAAGTTGTAATGCATGATCATTTAGGTAATTCAAATTTATTGGTTGTAATGAATTGATTCATTGACATCCAACAATTTTTTTTTTTATTGATTGAAGCAAAATGTGGATCATAACTTTTCTGATCATTATTTTGTAGTTCTAATTTCATATATTTCGAAAATAATCGAAATGAAGAAAAACGTTGTTTACATTTGGGTACACAACATGAATATAGACTGATTGACTTAATAGAATGAACATTTTTTAAATGTACAAATAATTGTTCTAGCTCACTTAGTTTTAAATTACAAACAAAACAATAGAAATTAATTTTAATTTTTTTAGATATTAAATAATGAAAAAAACTTATATTAAAACTAGTTCTTAATAATACTTAAAAATGTGATAATGTGAATCATAAAATATAAACAAATTATTGTTTTTTTAAATCTGATATTTAAGAAATAAGTGAAAAACATTGTATATGACTGTTTGTATCTATTTGAAATATAAGCTTTTGAATAAATGTACAAACTAGCTCACTTTAATATGGGTATTTTAAATTGAATACTTGAAATATTTTAAAGCATACGTCGATAGCGCGAAAAATGTTGTTAAATTTGTAATAGGTTCCAAAATAATAAACATAGAACTCATCACAACTTACATAATTTAAACTAATGATGCAAATGAATGGCTGCAACTTTTGTTTTGTATTGAAACAATGATCAATTCGATTTTGTATTTGAACATATAAGTCATTCGATGTTGAAACATAGAGCAAAAATGATTCTCGTCCATCAGCAATTGATGTTTTGATGTAACGTTTTCTTTTTGTTTCCCTGTTTGTATAGCTTGTCTAGGATGTTGGTACAATTAGTGAATTTAGCAATGTAAAAATTAAAACATTTTTTATTTCTGAAACAAGATAAAAAATAAAATAAATTGTTGCTTAAATATTCCAAACAACTGTTGAACGAAAAGTACACATCAATAATATACTTAAAATTATAATATAATATTGAAAACAAATATTTTAACTATTAAAATTTAAAATTAAATTTTGTAAATAATAATAAATAATAATAATTCTAGAAGCTCAAGCATCTGTTTAAGAAGATCTTTACTATGTCCATCTTTTATTTTAACTGTCATAAAAGATATTATCATTGATTATAGAATAGACAGATGAGCCACGCTGTAGAAAAAACCGGTCGCCAATTCCGGACTGTTGGCCGTTATAGAGCGCTGTAGTCGACGACTGTCAAGCAGTGCGGTGTACACTTCTCCATACTATGGCAGGGTGTTATATTTTCATGTACCCCACTAATCTCTGGACTATAAATAACTTATCAGTGAACTATTTTAATAATATCATTAATTTGATAGATTATTATATAAATACTACATAATATCTATTATAAAACCAATGATATTAATGATATTATTATTATTGATATGACTATATGAATTGTAAAACAGGACTGTGGTGTATGGTGTAAGCAAATAATTTCAACTAGCTCGCCGAGTAACCATAATTTAATATAATATAAAAAAAATAAAAATATATATAAATCCTTATACTTATAATATATATAATATATATAAAAATAAGTCCGGTTTTCCTCCCTGACGCTATAACTCCAGAACGCACGAACCGATTTCCACGGTTTTGCATTCGTTGGAAAGGTCTTGGGCTCCGTGAGGTTTATAGCAAAGAAAATTCTGGAAAATTCAGGAAAATTCAACAGAAAAGTGGGGAAATCGTTTTTCACATACAGCGCCATCTATTATACATAGCATGTACTTCAAACCAATAGCAACGGTGCGTGATAAAGTGTGTGATAGATAGTCATTATTCTCTGCTCAGTTAATTTCATTTAAGCTCAGTGTAAATTATGTGGATCGTGCATTTGAAGTTAAATTCAACACTCTGTCCATAGTCCAAAATGCCTAGAGAACGACGTGCGAACATCGGCCGCCGCACAAGACATGCAAGCCAGCAACAAGTCTATTCAAGGAACTTAAGAGAAGAAAGAAAAAATATAATAAGAGAAAATGACCGATTGAGACATCGCGTGAGCACACGAAGATCATTGGCATCATACAATCGCTTGGCATTCCAATATGATCCCACTGCGAACTACAGTGATGATGAAAATTTGGATATTGGACGAATGACGACTATATACCGATATTGCAATGCGGTAAAGTTCAAAAGAGAAACGGTTGGATTGTGCTGCGCAAGTGGAAAAGTCAAACTGGATCCATTACTTACACCACCACAGCCACTGAAAACATTGTTTGATGGAAGTGATCCCGATTCCAGCCATTTTCTTCAACACATCCTTGAATACAATAACTGCTTTCGCATGACTTCCTTTGGAGCTAATATCATTCGAGAAGGCGGCTTCATGCCGACTTGCAAGGTAAAAGATACAACACACATAACCAACACATAATTGCAACACATAACAACTTCATATACACCACACACTACACCATCACACGATTTACAATGTATTCATGAACAAATTTTAATGATTATTTGCAATTACAGATACAAGGTCAAATATATCATTTGCATGGTTCAATGGTGCCAACACCAGATGAACCGCATCAATTTCTGCAAATATATTTCATTTCGTCGATGGTGGATCAGCTGAACGTGCGGTGCAATATACAGGGAGCACAACAGTTAAAGAGACGAATTATTGAACAGTTGCAAGCATTTTTTCACGCTAATAATGCTGTGGTTAATATGTTCAAAACAGCATTGGAACGAATGCCATCGGATACGCACAAATTTGTCATAAGAGCGGATTGTACTCCAACAGGTGAACATGTGCGAAGATTCAATGCACCCACCGTTAATGATGTTGCTGCAATTATTGTTGGCGATCCAACTAAATCACGAGACATTGTCGTTCAGCGAAGAAGCAATATCATGCATCGTGTAAACGAGACACATCGTTTGTACGATGCGTTACAATATCCAATGATTTATTGGCAAGGGCAAGACGGATACGACATCACGTTGAAGATGGTCGATCCAATTACAGGTACAATATTCACACACTAATTATTTCCATTATTACTTTTATTGGTTTCCATTAACAATTCATTTAATTTTGCATTTTCAGGAGTATCAACGAATAATAAAAATCTAAGCGCAATGAATTACTATGCGTATCGTATAATGATTCGTACACATGAGGAGAATGTCATTCTGAAGTGCGGTCGGCTATTCCAGCAATTCACTGTCGACATGTATGTCAAAGTCGAGACCGAACGTTTAGCGTTCATCAGATTCAATCAGCCAAAGCTACGATCTGAGAACTATATACACTTGCGTGATGCTATTCATTCAGATGGTGATGTTCAGAATATTGGACGACTGACGATTCTCCCATCAACTTATATCGGAAGCCCACGCCACATGCACGAATACGCTCAAGACGCTATGACGTACGTGCGAAATTATGGAACTCCGGATTTATTTATTACGGTCACATGCAATCCGAAGTGGACGGAAATTGAACGCGAGTTGGAACCGGGTCAAAAACCGCAAGATCGCCATGACATAATCGCCAGAGTATTTCAGCAAAAACTCAAGGTTATGATGGATGTGCTTACTAAGTATCGAGTTTTTGGTGACACACGTTGTTATATGTACTCGGTGGAATGGCAGAAGCGTGGACTACCGCATGCTCATATCCTAATTTGGTTGCTGAACAAATTACATTCAAATGAAGTGGATGACATCATATCAGCTGAAATTCCTGATCCAGTCACTGATCCCCGTCTACACGACATTGTGACGACACAGATGGTGCATGGACCGTGCGGTGCATTAAATCCATTATCGCCTTGCATGGCTGATGGAAAATGCACAAAACGATATCCGCGACCGTTAGTTGCTGAAACAGTCACAGGGAACGATGGATATCCAGTTTATCGTCGGCGTTCAAAAGAAGATAACGGTCGAACTATCAAAGTTAAAGTTCAAAATCAAGAGATTGAGATCGGAAATGAATTCATTGTACCATATTGCCCGCTGCTATCACGAATTTTCGAAACACATGCAAACGTTGAGAGTTGTCATTCGGCCAAATCAATCAAATATTTGTGCAAGTACGTCACAAAAGGCAGCGACATGGCTGTGTTTGGTATTGCGTCGGAAAATGTGAATGACGAAATCAGCAACTTCCAAATGGGCAGATACGTCAGTACTAATGAAGCACTGTGGCGATTATTGTCATTTCAAATTCATGAAAGATATCCCACAGTTGTACATTTAGCAGTGCATTTGGAAAATGGCCAAAGAGTTTACTTCACTGAGGCTAATGCGGCACAACGAGCTGAGAGACCACCATCGACAACATTGACTAGCTTCTTTGCAATGTGTGAAGCAGATCCATTCGCAGCGACGCTGATGTACGTTGAAATGCCCAAGTATTACACTTGGAATCAATCAACAAAGAAATTCCAACGTCGCAAACAAGGAACCCCAGTTCCAGACTGGCCACAGGTGTTTTCAACTGATGCACTAGGTCGTATGTACACTGTTCATCCTAGAAACGATGAATGTTTTTATTTGCGACTGCTGTTAGTAAATGTACGTGGACCGAAATCATTTGCGCATTTGAAAACTGTGAATGGCCACCAATGCCAAACATATCGAGAAGCATGTCAACTATTGGGTTTGCTGGAGAACGATTCTCATTGGGATTTAACACTTGCAGATTCAGTTGTTTCATCAAATGCGTACCAAATACGAACGCTGTTCGCAATTATCATCACCACATGTTTTCCTTCACAACCAATTCAGTTATGGAACAAATACAAAGACGCCATATGTGAAGATATCTTGCATCGCTTGCGTATTCAAACGAATAATCCTGACATCCAAATAACCGATGAAATCTACAATGAAGGATTGATTCTGATTGAGGATCAATGCTTGACTATTGCAAACAAGCTACTGATTGAAGTAGGAATGATTGCGCCAAATCGATCGATGCACGATGCATTCAACCAAGAATTAAATCGAGAGCTGCAATACAATGTTGATACATTGCAGGAATTCGTTAGAAATAATGTTCCGTTGCTGAATGAACAGCAAAAACAAGTATACAAAACATTAATGCAAGCGGTGGACAATAATACTGGTGGTCTATTCTTCCTGGATGCACCTGGAGGAACAGGGAAAACATTTGTCATTTCATTGATTTTGGCCACTATTCGATCAAGATGTGACATAGCTTTGGCGTTAGCATCATCTGGAATTGCGGCGACTCTTCTAGATGGCGGTCGTACTGCACATTCTGCGCTTAAGTTGCCACTCAATTTAAACACAATTGATACTCCAACGTGCAATATTTCCCGATCCAGTGCAATGGGAAAATTGTTAATGCAATGCAAGCTCATTGTTTGGGATGAGTGCACAATGGCACATAAGAAATCACTTGAAGCACTTAACTTCACACTGAAGGATCTTCGGAGAAATAACAACATCTTTGGCGGCTTGATGATATTGTTGGCAGGCGATTTCAGGCAGACGTTGCCAGTAGTTCCCCGTGGAACGCCTGCAGATGAATTGAATGCTTGCCTAAAGGCATCATCTTTATGGAATAACGTAAAAACATTATCGCTAACCACTAATATGAGAGTTCAACTTCAAAATGATCAAAGTGCTGCACAATTTTCCAAACAATTGTTAGATCTTGGAAATGGAAAAGTCCCAGTTGATGCGACATCTGGATTAATTACTCTTACCAACGACTTTTGCCGATTTGTAGACACTCAATTAGTTCTTATTGAAAATGTTTTCCCAAACATTAGTGAGAATTATAAGAATTATGCTTGGTTAAGTCAACGAGCAATTCTTGCAGCAAAGAATAATGATGTCCACGCACTGAATTTCACCATTCAATCAAAAATTGCTGGCGATTTGGTGACATACAAATCCGTTGATTCAATAACAAATCCCGATGATGTAGTAAATTATCCAACGGAGTTTTTGAACTCTCTGGAGATACCAGGATTTCCACCACATAACTTGCAACTGAAAGTTGGTACAGTTATTTTGATACTGCGTAATTTGAATCCACCGCGACTTTGCAACGGTACTCGACTTTCGGTAAAGAGACTTATGCCGAATTTAATTGAGGCAACCATTATTAACGGAAAGTACGCAGGTGAAAATGTATGTATTCCTCGAATACCAATGATTCCGACTGATCTTCCGTTTGACTTCAAACGATTGCAATTCCCAGTTCGCCTTGCGTTCGCAATGACAATTAATAAGTCGCAAGGCCAATCGCTTAGTGTTTGCGGGATAAATTTGGAAAATCATTGTTTTTCACATGGACAGTTATACGTTGCGTGTTCACGAGTTGGGAAACCATCCGCTTTGTTTGTGTTAACGTCAGACCAAAAAAACAAAAAAATGTGGTTTACCAAAGAGCACTACAATGAAACAATTAAATAACACTTCATTTTAGTAGGTAATTGAAATGAATTTATTACTGTTGTGAAATGAAATAAATATTTTCCTTTTCAAATATATAACAAAAAAAATTTTTTTTCTTTATCTTTTAATCACCAAACGAAATGTTACATAAAACGAATCTGGTGGCGAAACGGAGTTCGCCGGGTCTGCTAGTATTATATAAAATAACAGACCTTTCTATAATTTTATGTACCAAGTTTTTGATGACACTATTTTACATTTTTAGAATATTTTTCACAGGCATGCTCTAATTATCAATCTCAAGCGTCCTCACGTTCAGTAACGCTAATCCCTGGGGGTAGAGGGACACTGGCCTTTTAAATAATTTGATGTAAGGTGGACCACCTAACCTTAGGTGGTATATGTATATATGGTGAACCCTAGTATTTTTTGTCCCTATATTTTTTATAATCTAAGATTAAAAAATTTAACACTGAGTTTTCCGTAAGTTTTTCTTCAAATAGCTATAGAGAACACTGGTAGACTCATTATAGGAAAAATGTTTTAAGCATTTGAATTTTAATTTTTTTGGAAAATTACATAATGACAACGATTTATCCTCAAACGATTTTAAATATATTTCAATATTTGTTATTATTCAAAAATTATAAGTTGTAGATACTTGAAAATTTCACCAGTTATTTAGATCGGCATTTTCTTTACATGACTTAATATTCAAAATATTTCACTTATTTTAATGCTATATACTTATATAGGCATTGTAAGTACTCGTTTTTGCTTATTTTTTGTTTTATAAATATTGATAACATTTTTTTGATCGAGTAAAAATATTTGAAAATTTAATATAAAGTTCATCATGAGTTAGCCTTATAGTGATTAAAATTTTGCGTAATAGGCTTATAGTTCATACATTTTCTGTGGTTCTTCGATACAAAGACCTTCATTATCAGCATATGATTCCAAAGTTTTAATTTGGACTGATGAGTATATCCATAATAGAACCATTATTAATTAAGTCGTCTGAAAACTAAAATTATGTTTTTAGCTTTAATTATTTTATTAAACTAATGGCGTAATTTTAGTATAAAAATTAAAAAAATTAATACACAAATTTTCATACAGTACACTCAGTACACTTACGCCATATTCTTTTTACGTACCTAATACAAGTAACTCAAAAGTATAACAAATATAATTATATACAATTTAAAGTAGGCATAAAGCATTCATAAATTATTATAATTGTTATTAGACATTTTAGGATATTAAGAGTATTATTGATTATAATTTATTATAATACTCAGATAATAATTAAAATTAACATAATACTATTAAATAAATTGGCATCATTATTAATTTGAATTTGATCAAATTTTATGTTAATCAACAAACTACTGTCATTATAAAGTCTTTTCTATATTTTATTTATTTATTTTAGTTTGCGAACATTCTTAATTATTTTTAAAAATTGGTTATCATTTATGTTCATTGTTTTTAATATAGATTTTATTTTTAGCCTAAATTAAAAAAAAAAGTTTTTAATTAAACTTTTCAATAATATAAATATTAAAAATTTATATGTTAGAAAATATTTATGAAATAAAATTATAATGAAGAACTTATTTATAATAATTGAGACTTTTATAAAATTAAACAAGTTTTTTATTTTAAATTAAAATTATGAACTATATTTACTAATTATCAAATTATACTTTGCCAGCAGAGTTTAATATATGGGTATAAAATTAAATACATTAATATATACACTGTGTCGCTGAATCAATGCCACTTTAATTATAGTACTGATTGATAATTCTGATTGCTTTTGAGTGAATCTAACATTTTTGCATGTTTGTTATAACATTGATAGATATGACAAATACTACAATGTCAGATGAGAGGGCCATAATGACTTACGTCTCCTCGTATTACCATTGCTTTTCTGGAGCTTAGAAGGTAATCTATTAATATTGCCTTAAGGTTTTTGTAACTAACTGAAAATCCTAGTATAATTGCATGTCATAATTTTAATTATTGAACATTTTAGGCTGAGACTGCAGCAAACCGAATTTGCAAAGTATTGAAAGTAAACCAAGAAAACGCACATTTGATGGAGGAATATGAGCGTTTGGCTAGTGATGTAAGTATATTTTTCAATCTTTATCACTAGCATTAACTGTTGTATAAATTTTAAGAATGATTAACTAATGGTGTTCTTGTAGCTTTTAGAATGGATTAGACGAACATTGCCATGGCTTCAAAGCTGACAAGCTGATAACTCTTTATCTACAAAAAAGACTTGAAGAATACAGCACATACAGACGCAAACACAAGTCACCCCGTGTAGAACAAAAAGCTAAACTTGAAACCAACTTTAACACACTGCAAACAAAATTACGTTTATCCAATCGGTCTGCATACATGCCAACTGAAGAAAAAATGGTTTCTGTGAGTTCAACCTGCATAGTAATTAGTTTTTCCCTTAACAGTTTTAATGACATTTTTCCTAATTTAATTTTTAGGATATTTCAAATGCATGGAAATGCCTTGAACAATCAAACAAATCATTTGAAGATTGGTTGTTATCTGAAATGATGAGGTTAGAGTGTTTAGAGCATTTGGCACAAAAGTTTAAAGTCAAGGCAGATACTCACGAAGATTGGACCCGTGGTAAAGAAGAAGTGTTACAGACCTCAGATTTCAGACAATGCAAACTTAATGATTTAAAAGCTTTAAAAAAGAAACACGAAGCTTTTGAGAGTTATCTGGCTGCTCACCAAGATAAAGTTGAACAAATAGCTGCTATTGCACATGAATTGAAGTAAATTATTTCATTAATATATTTTTATTCATGAAATATAATTTATAAAAATTTGAATAATTTATAATTTTTAGTACCTTAGAATATCACGAAAGTACAAGTGAACATTCGCTGTCAATGTATTGGCAACTTGACCTAGAAACGTAAAACTGATTTGGATGATGCAGAAAAAATATTAGAGAAAATTGACCTATTGCACTTAGAATTCGCCAAGAGAGCAGCAGTGAGTAGATATAAAGAAAGTTAATTCAAATTACAAATTATTAAAACTAACCATCATTTTTAAATTAATTAGCCTTTCAACAACTGGTTGGATGGTACTCGTGAAGATCTAGTTGATATGTTTATCGTACATACAGTTGAAGTAATTCAAGGGTTAATAGATGCCCATGGACAATTTAAGGCTACTTTGTCAGATGCTGACAAAGAATACAATTCTATCATTGGATTGGTTAAAGATGTTGAGTCAACAGTACAAAAATACTAAATACCTGGTTGTCTCCAGAACCCTTACACTACTTTGACTTCTACTGTATGTATATTTTTTTATAATTTTTGTTTGTTATATTATAACATTCAATGTATAATCAGGATTTAAGAAAAAAATGGTCTGAAGTGAAACATCTTGTGCCTCAAAGAGATACGACCTTACAAGCTGAACTCAGAAAACAATAGAGTAATTTATTAATGTTTTAATAAAATGTTTACTGAAATCTATCATAGATGAAATTACTTAATTATGAATTATGTTTTGCAGATAATGAGATGTTACGTCGCCAATTTGCTGAAAAAGCTAATCAAGTGGGTCCGTGGGTTGAGAGGCAAATGGATGCTGTTACAGCTATTGGTATGGGAATGCATGGTTCACTGGAAGATCAGTTGAACCAATTTAACCAATATGAACAAAATGTATTTGCTTACAAGCCACACATTGAGGAATTAGAGAAAATCCATCAAGCCGTACAAGAGGGTATGATTTTCGAAAACAGGTATAGTTACAAGTGCATTGAATTATGGAAAAACACTTAATACTAATACTTAATTTATAGATATACTCATTATACAATGGAGACACTTCGTGTCAATTGGGAACAACTATTGACTGTAATGTCCGTAATTAACCGTAATGTGAATGAAGTAGAAAATCAAATATTGACCAGAGACTCCAAAGGTATTACACAGGAACAATTGAATGAATTTAGGGCTAGTTTCAATCACTTTGATAAGAATCGTACTGGCAGATTAGCCCTTGAAGAATTTAAATCCTGCTTAGTGTCTATTTGCTATAACATTGGAAAGGATAGACTGGTAAATTATAGTTAACCGTATAATTTAACTTAAAAGCCTAAAATTTATATTTATTACAGGTCGAAATTGATTTCTAACATATATTAGATGTTGTTGATCCCTACAGTACCGGATATGTACATTTTGATGCTTTCTTGGACATTATAACTCGAGAATCTACTAACACTGATACTGCTGAACAAGTGATTGATTCGTTCCGCATTCTTGCCGGTAACAAGGTAGATATAATAGATTTTTTTAAAATATATTTCAATAGGTTTTTCTTCATTATTTATTTCTGAATTTTATTATAGCCTTATATTCTATCTAACTAACTTCGACGAGAATTTCCACCTGATCAGGCAGAATATTGTATACAACGTATGGCTCCCTACAAGGGTGTCAATGTTGTTCCAGGAGCCCTGGATTACATGTCATTTTCAACTGCTTTATATGGCGAATCAGATCTGTGAATCAATATCGAAACATTAATTTAAATAATAATATTTTAAACAAATAAAAAAAAAAAAAAAAAAAAAGTACATAATATAATTTTTAACAATTGATATAAATTGAATGAAAAAGAAAGTTGAATCTCAAATTATTTTATCAGTTCATTTACTAGTTACATACTATTTTCATCATATCAGAAATTACAAATAAATGAAAATATATTTCATTACTTATCCATCCATTCTCTCAAGAGCAAAAACAAAAAAAAAAAAATAATATGAGATGAAAAATATTATTCCCCTGCGTATTATTTTCAGAAGTATTGTAATTTTTTGATTTAGAAAATATTTATTATAGAACATTTTATTTTTTGCCTTATTAATGAAAATTAAATCAGTTTTTTATGTATTATTTATTTATTTATTACCCTTAGAACAATTTAACATTTTGACTTATCTTAAAATCTTACTTATATCTTCAGGACCAACTATCACTGATATAATATATTATATTGAAATTAAAGATTTCTGCAACTCATTGTTACAATAACGGACGGTTCTTCAAGACTTCTTTACATAGAGGTGAACCAAGATTTGAATACATCAGAATTAATTTGGTTGTGGTAATCTGTAGAATTTCCAGTATTACTACGGAGAACCAATTTTTAATTCTTGATGAACCCGTATTTGGCACACCCTGCATGTACGATAATAAGACGTTCACTTTTTCCAGTTGGAATTTTCGGACTCATAGTACTTGTTTTATGTTGACATGCAACGCTCCGCGAATGATTTTGATTGACCCATGTTTCATCTAGGTAAACAATCGGTCGAGAATCTTTATTTCCGTGCATTATACACATTTTTCTTAAAAATTTGCATCTAAGCGATACTATGTCGTTACGCTCTATTAAAAATTTACGGCCATCACTGCATTTTTTATATGAAAATTTCAAATTTTTAAGAAGTCTTTGAATTGATGTGAGACTTCCTGAGTAATTAATTTTCTCCCTTATGGAATTAAATATTAATTGTGATGTAGGATAATCACGCCTGTCGTAAAATTCATGAACTGTCCTTCTTACAACATCACAGTTAAAATTGTCCAATTCCGAAACATATTTTGCCCGCTTGTATGATTTACGTGGAGATACAAAAGATGGGCCTGCTTCAAGTAAATTATCAATTTTTTTCACTTCAGAACAAATACGTTGAATGGAGCGTTTCGATAATCTGCAAGCCCCATCAGTAACATCTCGAGTTTTTTTTAAAAAAAATCGGAGTTAAGTTAATTTGTTTTCGATAGTTTATTAAAAAATAAATAAACACTATAAATAATTTTTTTACTTTGGCTATGGATATAGTTATCTTTAAATGACATTTTTACTAAAAAAATATTGTATAAGTTAGCAAAAAAAATTAGGTTTTCACATAACGAATATATTTATAACGTATTTCAATTTTCAACGGACAACCGACGTGTACACAACATTGAAAACACTACACTGACAGAAAAACATTATGCCATAAGCCACTGTGAATACAAATATACCCAAAATACCCTGTGTAACCATTTGTCCCTCTATAAACATGTTTTATGGAATTTGAAACCTAGAATGTAATGACGAATATTATATTTAAAAAATATCGTTAATAATACACGCCGCGCCGCCGTCGTTCCAGACCGTAGCAGGTAGTCATATAAAATGAGAACCAATGTCTACACAGTGGGTAAGGTTCGGGGTACGGAGGCGGCTAGCCGCCAGTTTTCGTGAATAGTACTATAACTAGGGTTGCCAGATTTTAAAATCACCGAACCGGGACATCATATTGATAACCTTATTTTTTTTAGTTTAGTTTAGTTTAGTTAATAAATGGAAATAATAAATAGCCGCTATTTTATTTAAAAATGAATAAACCAATATATTTTTTTTTATATTTTACACTTTACATAAGCTAATATTGATACTTTTCCGCTGAATGAACTTTTTTCAATAAAGTTGTATTATTCTTAATTTTTTCATAAAATTCATTGCAAGTTAAACCAAAATTCATTTTACATATCATTAGACCTCGTACAGTATTTTCATTCATCCTTGCCCTTTCGTCTGACCAAGCGTTATTCATAAGCGAAAAAATTCTTTCTACTGGAGCAGAAGTTCCTGGCATACAAAAGATATACTGCAAAATTAATTTTATATTTGGTGCTAATATATCCTTTTCTTTGAAATGGCAGAAGAGCTGCACCCATTTTTCTTCACTTGTAATTTTAATTTTAGTTTTTATTTCTTCCTCTTTCCAATCTTTAATTTTCAATAACCAAAACTCTTTAGCTAGTACGACTTCATCGAAAAGCTGATCTTGGTTTATAATTTCACTTTTTAGTCTCAAGTTTATAATTTCTGAAGCTTTTAAAAAATAATCCCATTTAATTTCATTTTCATCCACCCAAAAAAATGTAGAAGCATCACCAAAACTATTTTCCCACAGTCTGATATATGCTATACATCGTTCATAAAATAATTTAAAGTCTTCTTCAATTTTTAAAATATTAGTTTCCTCGTCAGTTAGTGTTCAAAACCTTTTTCGCGCCTAATGGGACAAATTTAGCATCCTTCCTTTCTATGATATTATTCTACAATTTTCTTAGAATATTTACTACATCCGTTGCACTTGCATTGTTTTTTTCCATTGCTTGAATAGAGTTATTGAAAAGAGAAAGTTGACCATGAATAAACCATAGATAAATTTCTCCTCGCTTGTCAGTAAAAAATTTTTTATGAGATTTGGACATAAATCTTGGCTACAGAAGTAAGCTTTCAAACCTTCAAAAATTAGCAATATTCTTTCAATTGCTGGTAGTAAGGAAAGAAATCGTGTGCTACCATGCTGTAATACCTTTTTGTATTCTACTTCTGCGAATTCGCAAAACTCTTGAAGCTTAGTTACTCGTACTGTGTAAATATGAAAATATTTGTATATTTTCACAATTAAAGCTTCAATTTTGATAGGTAAGACATCAACTGCTGTTTGCATACAATTATGAACTATGTGTGCACCACAACCAATTCCATTGATTTCTCTGCCTAATTCATTCTTCATTCTAGCAAAAACATTATTGTTTCCTCCTCTCTTTACTCCACCAAAATTTGTGTTACAGTTGTCTCCACAAAATCCGATAACTTTTTTATCCAAGTTGTGTTCCTTTAAAACTGTCATAATATGGTTTGTAAGTATTTCAGCTGTTTCTCCCGGGACTGACTTAAATTCTAAAAGCTTAACTTTTATTCCAAATTCTGGTTGAAAGTAGCGTATAATTACAGGTACAATTTTTATATCTTTTTTGTTAGAAGCATCCATACTTACGGTAATAAAGTTGCATTTATTTAAATCATTACGGAGTTCGTCAAGTGCTAGAGGAGCTAGGATGTTTAAAACAATAGCCTCACACTTTGTTTTACCCAGGGTAAACTTAGGCTCAAAAAATGTGGAAATCAATTTAGAGTTACAAATATTAGAATTGAAGCTAAGATTATGATTTACAGTGTGGTAAGCGTATGTTGCTTCTTTGGCCGCCAAATACAATTCTTTGTTATGTGGTTCAGAACTTTTGAAATATGAAGTTAATTTCGAAGAACCAGCCGATACCAACTAACTATTTGTATGTCTACTTGATTTTAAGTGATCTTTTATATCAGCACGCCCTCCGTGAGATACTGAAAATTCTGAACCACAAGAACATTTTACTCGGTCAACTTGATTAAATACTTTTTTTAAAAACGGATATTCATTTTATAATTCATTATTAAAAGTACACGATCTTTTAGGCATCTTTGTAAATAAATTTCAACGAAAAAATATAACCGCACAGACACTTACGTAAGTCGTACACGCGCAATCACGAACAAGACTGACAAAGATAATAATGAAATTGGATTTATATTTTATATAACTACCTAATGGCTCAATTAGTAAGGGCTAATCGTATAGAATGAAAAATAAACCTGTAACCATGTAGATAAAATTTAGATAATATAATACGATCATAAATTATAAATTATAAATATACAACTAAAATAGTTATCTACAAATCGCCGGTTTCTAATGATTGTGTACAATAAAAATATTCTGGGAATTTTCTGATTCTACATAAACATAACACGTTATTCTCGCCGACCCATCATTCATTATTAAATAATGTAATATTCAATATTATATTTTCTCTCGACTTCCATTAACCGGGACAAAATGAATGACCACCCGGGACACCAGGACATGCTGTTAAAACTGGGACTGTCCCGGTCAAACCGGGACGAATGGCAAGCCTAACTATAACACAGTGCTGCCAAATGGTACGATCATGGTGGGGAAGTACGATAATTTAGTGGCAAGTACGATCCCCCATCAAACCCTTTGATGGGTCATGAAGAATACGATATTTTAATAGTAATAATTTATTTATTTTAAACATGGAAAAATTCAAAAATTAAATATTTAAAACAATTTTATCTTTTTTCGGCATAAGGTCGTTGCTCGTTGGCAATCGTCGGCTCGACTTCATAGTCCATATTTTATTGTACACGTTACCAGCTATGAAACCAATTATGATGGCTATAAATAAATATATAAATTATGGCTGTATTATTGTTCTGAGCCTTGAGGTATTATGTTCCTAGAACATTGTTGTGGCCGTTGTGGGTTTCTAAACTATTTATAAAATTGATTACCGATTAACTACTACGAAAAAAAAAAAAATATAATGTTTATTGTTATAGTTTAATATAGTGTATTAGTGTGTTATACGTAAATACGTTATAACATACGCGCGATTGTGAATTGTCGACGGTTCATATTATAATATTTAGTCTTCGGAGCACGTTGATTATATTATTTTGTTGTTTATGACCACTGGTTCGTTGTTTTTTATAATTATTTTTTGTTTTATTCTAATTTTATCGAATTGTCGTGATGAGTGGAAAGGAAAGTGACAGGTGTTCGACGCCAGAAAAAACTAAGCGGAAACGAGGAGAAAGTTCCAAAACCTATTCTCACAAAAAACAAAACTTTAGACAAGAATGGTTAACAAATAAAGATTTTAGCAATTGGTTGTTGCCAGTTAATAATAATAAGTTATTAGCTAAGTGTAAGTTATGTATTACAGAAATGACTGCTGAATTGAGTGTACTTAAAAAACATGCTCAAACAAAAAAACACAAAAGTTCGATGAGTTCCATTGGTAGTAAACAAAATTCGATAAGTACATTTTTAAATAATACAGATCAATTTAAGTTAGCAGATCAAACTAAAAAAGCTGAAGTATTACTTTGTAGTTTTATAAGTGAACATAATTTACCATTCAATATTAGCGATCATTTGGTAAAAACATGTAAAGCAGCATTCCCGGACTCAAAAATTTGTTCAAATGTATCATTGGCTCGTACAAAATCAACAGCTCTTGTATCTAATGTTATTGGACATTATTCTCTTGAAGAACTTGTTAATGTTTTGCAAAACACAGTGTTTAGTGTGATAATTGATGAAAGCACTGATGTTGGCTGTGTGAAAACAATGTGCATATGTGTAAAGTATTTCGACAGTACATCCAATATTTTCGAAACAAGATTTTTCAAGCTCGTCCAGTTGTTTGAGGATGTACAAAGTGCAGACAAAGGAGCTACTGGTCAAAAAATATTTGATGAAGTTCTTAAAGCTTTCACACATTCTAAAATTTCGTTGGATAATTTAATCGGTAACTGAGTTGAAATTTTATTTAGAAACAACTTATTATTTATTAATTTTATTGTAATCACCTATTTACTTTATTTTTTGTAGGATTTGCTTCAGATGGTTGCAACACTATGTTTGGTGCATCAAATTCTGTAACATCTAGACTAAATGAATTTTTGCCAGGTAATACATTAATTTATACTGCAATATGATGTAGATTTTAATATTCAAAAAATGTTCTGATTGTGCAGGGATTTATATTCAGAAATGTATTTGCCACTCGCTCCATTTATGCGCCAGTGCTGCATGCAAAGCTTTACCACGCACTTGTGAAGACCTTGCCAGGGACATTTATAATTATTTCAAATCAAGCTGTAAAAGAGTAAGTCAATTTAAGCAATTTCAAGACTTTTGCAATATATCACCTCACAAAATGTTAAGACCAGCACAGACCCGATGACTTTCATTGAGTATGGTAGTAAATAGAATAGTTGAGCAATGGCCTGCACTAAAATAATTTTTTTCATCCCATTGGCTTGAAGATAAACTCAAAGCTTCAGAAAACATTTTTCATGCTTTACATGATCCTTCTGTATTAATTTATTTTAAATTCCTACAATGGATCCTTCCAAAATTTGTAAACCTCAATAAACTGTTTCAGAGTGACAAACTAGTTATATGGTTGGTTTTTAGTAAAATGTCCGTAACTTATACTGATATTCTTTATTCGTATATGAGACTGTGTAACAATCCTTTATCAGTCGATCCAAACAATTCCTCATACTTTCTACCATTAAACCAAATGTATTTAGGAATTGACGTTATGAATATGTTACAAACACCAGAAGTTGCAAAGAACCATGTTATGGTGCAAGATGTCTTAGAGCACTGCAGGAGATTTCTAATTATTAGTGTTAAGGAAATAAGAGTCCGATTCAATTTCAATGACCCAGTATTAATGCAATTGGAAAATATTACACCTTCAAAAGTCCTAAGCGATAAACGACCTGCTTCTCTAATTAGTTTTATTCAGTTATTCCCTAGAATTAAACAAAATCACCAAAATATTGATACCAGCTGGAAAATGTTCAGTGTTATAGAGTTTGGTCCCGAATTACATGCATTTCTTTTAAGTTTAAATGTTGAAGACTTTTGGATTAAACTTAAGGTATTTGAAAAAGATGGTGAATATCCATTTAAAGATGTTTCAATTTTTTTATTAACTGTTCTGTCTTTGCCTCAATCGAATGTGTCGTGTGAACGCATGTTTTCTAAAATTAATTTAATTAAAACCAAACAAAGAAACTGCTTAAACACCAAAACTTTAAATAGCATTTTGAGTGCCAAAGAATACACCAAAAAAACTGAATGCCATAAAATAGAAATAACAAAAACTATGCTAGGCATGATAAATTCTACTATGTACAATCACTTAAACAATGATACTGAAAATAGTATTGAATTTGTTGATGACTGAGAAATATATATTTAATAAACATGTTTTACCTACTCAGCTAAATGAAGTAAGTCCATGTATATTTTATTTAAAATTGTTATATTCAATTTGTTGAAGAAGGTTATTTATTTTTTATTTTTGTTATATATTGTATTAATTTTATGTTTTAAATATTTATAAATATACCTAATATAATATCTATAACAATATTATTATTATTATTTTATAATATATGGTAATATATTACCATATATCATAATACCTATATCTAAGCTCAGTGATTGATTATTAAGACAAGTTCTATACTGACATTGTTCTATTTTGATTTATAAAATTAATCCGTGTATATTTACTTGTTAATTTAAACCACGAACAAAAATTATTTTACTAAAATATTGTAATATTGAAGTAGCCAGTTATACAATATCAACTGATTACAAAAAATAAAATACCCATAGATCTCCCGGAGTTATGATAAGGAATGTGATAATCAAAAAAAAAAAATTAAAAAGTACCTACTTGTCTTATTATCTATCTCAGTGTAATTGTCACATCTACGATCTCGTAATGCATCACTAGTTTTTAAAAGTGTATAGATTATTCTTATTATCGTATTTGTTATTACACAAACTGTGCAGTTTACACATATTTTCATATATGCTAATTCTGCATTAGGAATAGGCGTTATGTAACGTTTATATTAAGTTTTTTTTTTTGGTACGATCTTTTGGGTAAAAGTACGATTTTTTAGAATTTTCCCCCCATTTTTCGGATTATCAAGTTTGGCAGCACTGCTATAACACCATTAGTTAGAACCAGGGACCGAGACCAGACCGAAAAGAAACGGTTACGGAACCTAAAACCTTGTGTAAATTAAAGAACCGAAAATAACCGTTATCTGTATTATATATTTTTAATAGACCCTAATCATTACCGAAACCTATAAACAATACCAAAAGAATATCGGTTTTTTTAAGGGTTTTTTACTGTTTTCAATATCCTATTGAAATCGAAAGAAATTACTCTTTAAACTAAAAATATATTATTTAGAAACAATAATTACATATAATAATTTATTTTATACAGTATTTACGCAATTTTATATTCGGCCGTCGACTAATGAATATAATATTATTGTCTAAGGAATATTAATATATATTATGTATATGTTACACGATAATGTCGATAACGGATCATTTCTGCCGACACATAAGTTATTTTTACAATTACAAAAATGACACTGGGTTTTTAAAATATTTATTTTTATTACATATCTACATGTCAAACACAATACAAAGCGCATATCGTATTATCGTTATTAGTTATTATCGAATATCGGTGCTTAGTGGTGAATTTGCTATATTTGTTATTTAGTCGCCGCAGATGAACACGCACGCAGTCTACCTTTATTCTTACCAAATTAAAATTATGGGCCGTCATACTGTCCCAGACAGCAGAATCGTAATGTTTATATTATTGTAATATTCAACAAAGGTTAAGTAGATAATATTTTAGTCTAAATATGACTATAATGTTTTTGAAAAGTTATAAAAATTAAATTTTATAAATAGCATTTTTTTAAAGTTTCACTTTCATTTGTTTTTAAATGTTACATATTTAATGGCGTGGTATTATTATATAGTTATTAAATTAATAACTTTAAATAATATTTTTTCCAGAATGTTTTGAATACTTTTTGTATTGGTTAATTTTTCAATATTTTTTACTTAATTTTTTAAAAATGTTTTAAAAATGTTCAATATAAGACATTAAAAAACTTTATTTATTAGATATTTTTATAATATCATTATGACCTTAAATTTTTAAATTAAATTAAAAACAATCTAGAAAGTTTTGGAAACATTATATCTTTAACCTTTTATTGGTCGCGGTTATATTGACTATAATTTATTTTTTATTTTTGGTATCTTACCGGAACTATTATGTGAATTGTGGAGATTAAACTCCCCCTCATAAGCCACCGCCTAATTGCGCCTGTGAATCTGCGTACATCAGTGGCATAGACATGATTTCTGAAAGGGGGGGATCAAAAAAAGAAAACAACATAACTAAATGGGATGGAAAAATTGAAAAAATTTCAAATTTTTTTTTACTATTTTATAATTTTTTTAAAAAAATTTAGATAGTAAAATATTTAACAATAGGAACAATAACCATATTTGAATAAATTCAAAATTTACTTCCAACACAATGTTATGGAAAATTATCTACTCCAATACTCCATCAAGTCAAAACTTCTTTATTATAAAATGCTATATAAAACAGTACAATATAAAATATATTAACACAATAAATAATGATCAAATCAACAAATCTAGCTTTTTTTTTTTTTTTTTAGCTAATTCGTTTAAAACTTCTTCTGCTGAAATAGAAATATTTTTATAAACTGCCATAAGCGTTAGGCCATTTAGCCGTTCCTGCAACAAATTAATTTGTTAATAAAGTGTATTTCATTTATTACAAAATATATTTTACTTCTTTCATTGTATTTCTTGTGTAAGTCTTTAATCTTTTTAAACAAGAGAACATCCTTTCCGGAGTAGCGGTTGAAACTGGTAAAGTACACAATATGCTCAATAAATTAAAGATATTAGGATGTATTATGTTATTACATTCTTTAATTGCATCTAATCCTGATTTAGGTTTGTTTTCAACTCTTTGTAGTTTGATTTTCCACATTTGCAACTCAACTCTCACAGTATTTAAATCAGATTCTGGAAGATAAAATTTGACAAGATCATCAAATTCATCTGGCACATTACCAGATTCATAATCAAATAAACATTGAAAACCTATAACATTAAATTCAAAATATTATACAAGTTTAATATACCACTCACACAATATTTGTATTAGATAGGTATTTGTTGATATTTAACTAACCATAAAAAACATTTCTATGATCTAAAAACCTGTCATTCAATTGGTTTATAAAACTATCAATGAATGGAATGCATATAGTGATTCGATAATAGGCCTCAGGATCTAAAGGGCCATTTTCATTTATTAATGAATTATTTCTGTGTTTTTGCCTCTTATTCAATCGATCAACAGTAATGGTTATATCCAAAATATCTGCCATACTCTAATAAAATGTAAAACCAAAAAAATGTATTGACTTATTGAAAGAAAAATAAAAAGGATTAAAATTAAATTATATAAGATAGTTACTTTGGCATTTTCAAACATCTTATGAAATGCAATATCTATATTTTCTCTTAGATGTTTTAGAGCTTTCACATTATCATCAGCTAACTCAATCGCTTCTCTTAAATCTATTTCTATTTTTTGAAGTTGCTTACATAGTGGTAAACTATAAGAAAATAGAAACTTTAACAAAAATAATTGATAAATATAAACGACTAATTTTGTGAATGGTACAAAATAATATTTATTATAAAATTCATAAAATTATTTGCTAAATGCTAGATAAAATACAAATAAAATTAAAAATAAAGAATTACTTTTATGATTTGTAGAGATATTAAAAATTTGGAATCCATTGCCTTCAATAAAATATTAGCATGTACTGAAGATAAATCATTCCACTCTAATGTTTTTTCAAGTGAAACTATTACAAACAAAAATAATTCAACAAAATTATTAATTGCATCATATCGCTGGATCCATCTTGTTACACATAGGCGCTTCAATGTCTTAACTTTTGAATCTAAGTCACTATCACTTATTGCTGTTAAAATCACTTGATGACGCTTTGGGGAATTAAAAAAAACAATACATTTTTTGAATAGTTCCTAAGCAATTTCGTACAGGTTGAATGTTGCAAGCAGATGACACAGTTAAATTCAACGTATGTGCAACACAATGCACATATAAAGCTTTTGGGTACTTATTTCTTATTATTGTTTGAACGCCTTTTATGTGCCTTGACATATTTGATGCACCATCATACTCATGTCCACAAATATTGTCACAATTAATACCATATGAATTCAAGCCTTAAACAAAGTTAATACACAATTTAATAAATAACTGATACCCAAGCGATATGATTTGTAAAATCATGTCTATTTTTATGTAACATATTAATTACCATTTAAAATTGCTGCAGCTAAGTTATCACCCGTTAAACTTGTAACTTCTGTAAATTTTAAAAAACTTTCATAAACATTTTTTTTTCTTTCCCAGTACCAACAAGATATCTAACACAAATAGTAAGTAGTTCTACAACAGAAATACCTATTGTCTCATCTGCAAGAACACTAAAATAATGTGACTCGTTAACTTTCACAACTTTTTTTAAAATAATATCACCACAAGTGCTTATAATTTCATTTTGAATAGTTGGGCTAATATATTTATTTCGATAGCTTGATGAAAGAAAGTTTTTTAAATGTTCTATGTCTTTTGCTTTATATTTCAGTATAGCTCAAAAATTCCATTCATTCATTTCAGGTTCACCTAGGAAAATAATGACAAAGAAAGGCCTAATAAGTTTAGGTTTAGGTTATAGCTCTTATTAAAAAATAATTATTCCTTAACTAAAATAAAATTGTATCCAAAATATATAGTAGATAAAAAATATTAGAGCTAATAGTATTATAGTATTTTAATATAATTTAAAAAAAACTTACCATCAAATGACAAAGCATTAAAGTCCCTATGACCCCTTAAAGCAATCTCTTGACGGCTACATACCAAAATACAATCATTAATAGGAATTAAATTCTCTCGGTTTTCTTTAACTTTTTTCGCTCTGAAATTATACAAATTTAGGTTCATTTATCAATAATATTTTAAAATTAAACATAAACTAAATTTGTAATAAAAAAATAATACAACTTTATAATAAAAATAGAATATTAAAAAATATTTAAATCTACCTGTCTATGTTTAATTTGTTTATAATCTCAAGTTCCTTTGAAGATGCAATATTCAAAAAATAATCAGCTTTTTCTAGAGCTAGTTTATGATATTGATATTTAGCATGGTTATTTAAAGTCTAATATAATAAATAAAACATACATATTAAATATTTATAATAATATTAAAAAATTTAAAATGTGTGATCATAACTTTATAGACATACTTCTAATGCTTTTATAAAGTTATCCATTGGTTTAATCACAAGTATATATAATTTTTGACATCCAAATCCACCAGTTCTTGAAAAAATTAAACATACTTGACGCGGACCCGCGTAGCAGCCGTTATCGAAACGTCTGCCGCCGACCGCGCTTGTGTCTCTCTCGTCAACCACCAGACCGCGGCACGCAACGCCGCCGCGACACCCGTCCTCCCCCATCCATCGATGGACAGGGGACGCGAACGGTCGCGACGACGCCCGCACGGAATACGACCCAACCGGTCCGGTCGGGTTGTTCTTCGAATACCGTACACCCGAACGGACCGGACGCGTGATCTTTTTTTGTTCTCTCGCTTTGTTATTTTGCCCATATTGTTTTCTCTTGTTTTGACATCGTGTCTAAACCGACACGTCCAGTGTCATCGTGTTTTCTCGCGCCGTCAACAATTCGCAAGTTCTTTCGTGCTTGTGCGAGCAATAAACGGCCGTCGGCCAGTACCATTTACATTGCTGTGTTTTTTTTTTCTCCTTCATTTTGCTCATTTCTGTGACCTTACATCTGCACCTCAACTATTACGTCGGACCGTACAGAGACGGCCCCCCGACATACTTTACAAAAACCTCCCTGGCTTATCTCTGAATATGCTAACCACTTGAACATTTTCAACCAATGGTGTTGAAATTTGAAATTCCTACCTTTATTTTTCTCTATTATAGGAAATATATAAGTTTCTGATGCAACCCACACATCTGTCAGAATCTATAAACAAATGTACTTTATAATTTTGTAAATTTAAAAAAATGATTCATTTAAATATCAAGTACAACAATATTATTTGTATATAATTAAAAAACTTACTAGGTTTTTATCAGGTTAGGTTAGTTTAGCAATGGGTTAGGTCTCTATAAATTATAAGATAAGCTATATTAAAGTATAATCATAGTCATCATTGGCATTTCGACCAAAATACCAAATAAACATTACTTTGCTATAAATAAACGAAAATAAATTTATAATGGTTTTTAGTGTTGACTAAATTGTCAAAATTCAATAGCTCGATAGATTCACATCACAAAATATATTTTTATAGTGCATACTATATAATATAAGGAAAAACAAAAAATAATTAAATAATAAAAAGCGAATGGGGGGGGGGGTTGACCCCCCACGCCGCCTCTTGTAAACGCCACTGCCGTACATAAAAATGTAAAAATAAACATAATTATGCTAACCGCTACTACGACTGACAATGAATTTTGAAGATTAAAATCCATAAATGATATTAATACTAAATTGAAGTGTTTGCGCCAGTCTTCATGCCTCATGGCTTCTAATTTCTATAGTAGGTATCTACCCGGTGTGCAATAGTGTGACTTCCACTACAATGTGATATTCTGTTTAGATCTCAAATGTGACCTCCCTGTTTTATATCCATTAACCATCTCATGAGCTTCATTAAAAACTTATCGCAAAAAAGACTTCCATACGTAGGCACATTTAGATTGAACATGTAATGTAAATTATTGATCTGTATGCGAAGTACTATTTGGGTTCCAAAATTGACTGCACGTTTCAATTTCTATGTGTCATCGCATGAAGTTCGGGATAATCTAGTTATATAAGGACCTACATGCGTAGTTCAGTTTGTAATGAGTAATAACCATATTAAGCAAAAAATAAAAGACCAAAATATATGTATATAATGTTTTCTTACGGTCAATTATTTATTATTTATTATTTATTAACGAAACATAATTTGAAATACCAAAATTTTTTTTTTTGCCGGACCCCTTAGGGATAATAAAAATGATCGCGGACCCCTTAGTACAAATGAAAATTAAAAAACAATAATATATAATAATACATTGTAAATTTTAAATTTACTTTCGTAGACCCCCTCCGGTATACGAGCGGAGCCCTATGGGTCCACGGACCACAGTTTGGAAAACGCTGTTATAGACTATAGTAATAACTATAATGATACAAACGGAACCTGTCGTGCCTCTAGTGATTATTGGACCATGGATTTTTGTTGAATTAGTAAATCTATATAAATTATCTACAAAATAAGATTATATTTAACATTTTCATTATACCTATAATGACCAAAATAGTATGATGAACAAAGTAAATCGAAAAAGGCGCATTTATTGGTGTGTTGTGTACGTTGCGTCTGTATAATAATAAATTATAAGAATTATCACGAAGGGTTTTACCCACATCATATCAAGTTGTATAAAGGTACGTACAGATCAAGCAACATTTTGTTGGCAACATGTTGCCAACAGTGTTGTCAACATGTATCTCAGCAACTGGTTAAAAGTTGACGGATACATGTCAATGTTGGGCGGCATGACATCAAAGAAATTTGTTGCGTGTTGCTTGTATCTGAGTTTTCCAATCGAAATGGAAAACATTGCTCAGTATGGACGATGTTGTCAACAAGTACTGTAATTTTACAATGATTTTACATTGATTTGTACACACGTTCACGTATCGTTTAGTTAGTTTAGTTGTACTTTTAATTGTTTGTACTTTAATTTTTTGCATTATGTTGTGGTCAAAAGAGCTCGTAGTAGAACTCATTGAAATGCTGAAAGCTGCCCCTGCTTTGTGGGACATACAATCCAAAGAATATCGGGATATGGTGCAGTCCACCCCCAACTGTACAGCAGAGCGAGGCCCATCCGGGTTTTTTACCTTATAGTATTAAATTTTAAAATTAATTAGACAATTAAATAAGATTATCAATATAATAAAAAAACTATATTTGATTAAATTGACAATGTAATAAGAAACTATTAAATACAATAATAATCATAGTCCAGAAAATGTATGCGAACATTTCTTGCCACGGTACTTTTCCTTCTTCTGAAATAAAAAATTTGGCGAATTCTTTTCTGATTTCTTTAGCTTCTTGAGAAGCACTTCTTGGGATGCGCTGTAAATCAAGTAAACTTCCCTCAGTTTCTGCTCTCCATGATCCAAGTGTTATTGAACCAGTATCTAAATCTTCACTATCAAATGTGCCAGGTGGTGTGTACATCCGTACTGACTGTGCATTTCGCCTTAAAAAGTTATGTAGAGAAATGCAAGCAAGTACTACACTTTCAACTTTCTTAAGGTGTAATGGAATAGGCTTTCTAAATACTCGGAAAACGGTCGCCAGCAAACCAAACACATTCTCAATAATCCGTCGATCTCTACTTAATCGATAATTAAACGCTCTTTCTTGGGAACATTTTGGATATAGACTTGGGGAGGGTTTCATAAGGTTTGTGTTTAATGAAAATGCATCATCTGCTACCAATACAAAAGGACTAACTTGGCTTTGAATTTTCTCTGATAAGCATGTCGGTTTTGGAAGTTTTAACTCATTGTTTATAAATTTATTATAAAATGTTATGTTTGCAAAAACACCACCGTCAGAAATTCTGCCCTGGCATCCCACATCGGCATAAATAATACGATAGTCAGAATCTGCTATAGCCATCAACACGATACTAAACGTACCATGATAATTATAATATACACTTCCGCTATTCTCTGGTGCTTCTATCTGTACATGTTTTCCATCAAGTGCACCAATGCAATGAGGGGAATTCCATTTTAAGCAAAATCCATTTGCTACTTCACGCCAACCTTCATCCGACCGTGGTATCTGCAAAATTAATAATACAACTATACATATTTATATTGCGCATATATGCAATAGAGTATTTAATATTAACATAATATTTATTATTAACACAATTCATGTTTAAAATGAAAACACAGAAAAAGAAACTGAAAACTACGATGATGATGACTTAAGTATTTCATCCAACGAACACTGTGAAGAAGTTCAAACTCCACATGAAAGTTATCCTTGCATAGCCAATACATCAACATCTTCGCCTATAAGACGAGCTTCATCAGAAGTAAAAAATAAATTAAAAAGAAAAACAAATAATGATGTCAGAGTGGATGAAGCCTACAAATTCATGCGAAGTGTACAAGAAAATATGAACGTAAAAAATGATTTTTCAGTTTATGGGGAAAATGTAGCCAGCAGAATTCGCGGTGCTAATCAAAATGTGCGAGCTATATCTATTGCCAAAAATCGCATAGATAATATACTTTTTTAGTTAGAAATGGGCGCTTTTGCGGTATCTGAAGAGGAAACATATGGTGCAAGACAACATTTGTATCAATTTCCATATAATATCAATAACAGATACTATCCAAAAATGAATACTTCGCAAGCAACACCTACGCATTCTTCAGATTATCAGATATCAGTGTGTACAACATCCTCAACTCCCTACCCGCCACCGTCATCTGTGCAAAGTCAGCCAATGCATTCTTCCCATACACTACAACATCAAAATCAGTCAACACCAATGCAGAATCAACCGCAAACTCAGACACAGATAATTTGGCAACCAACAGAATCTCAACAGCCTCAATCACAAATTTCTTTTCCACAACAAAGTAGTGACATTGCAGAACTTAATGAATATCTTCTCCGCAGAGCCAATTCTAGATGAAATAATATTAGTAAAGATTCTACTTTTAAGTAGTATAGGTACATATATTTTTTTCAAGAAATTAATTTGTTTGGTTTTTCCTTTTTCTAAATGAACAATAACTATGGAAAAACATATATTACTTTTTTAATTATTATTATTATTAGTTTCTAATTATCTATTTACTTGACAATATCCTTTTAGAACTTCGAATATTGCTTCACATACTTCAGGTACAATTGTAGAAATTGTTTGCTTCGATATCATTAACAGGTACATAAGACTAGTAAATGAATTTCCTGTGGCTAAATATCGTAAAGTAACCGCTAATCTTATTGATGGCGAAATAGCGGCACGGTAGTTTGTATTTTTTTCGCGATCTTAGGAGCTACCAAACGGAGAAGTTCTTCAAAATCAGATTTAGTTAGTCTAACGAAATTGTTTAATGAACTGCCGTCGTTTAAAAGTAATTCAGACATTAAGTTGTCACTATAGCTTATACCATTTTTTAAAAATTTTCTCTGCACCATTTTCTTTTTCTTACTTTATCATGTGTAGCTATGATGATGAATGCAGTACTAGCACCAGCAGCAGCAGTTGTCAGATCCATTTGGTATTTGTTTAAAATAAAGTATTTATTTTTTAAATATTTATATATTTTAATTTTCACTTTCACTTTTTAACACTTTAAACTACAACTACAACAGACGGATGTGGACTGTTGACGCGCAATTATTATTTGCTTTGAACGCGCCACTCTGTTGACAACATGTTTCTGAATCCGACAAATTTGTTTCCAACATTCGGCAACGTGTTGCCAACAAAATGTTGCTTGGTCTATACGTACCTTTATATCAACACGCTCTTTTCAGATTTTTTTTTCTTCATTATCGATTAGTCGCGATGCCGTGTGCCCGTATCTGACGAGTGCCGACGCGGTATTTGTATTTACTATTTCGTGTTCTCATCACTCATCATTGTAAATTGTCATCAATACTTTTTAGTTATTTATAATTCTATGATATTAAACAATTTAATAATTTAATTTAAATTATTTACGTTCCGGCGTCTGAACATTGACAACTGATCACTTCGGCAGATGGCGATTCCATAAAAAAAAAACGTGCTTATATAATGTAAGTATCTATTATGTCAATATAATTATTATTAGGTATATTATTACAATTACCTATTTTTCATATAGACATCAAATTATATTATATTATTATAATTATATTATCATATTTATATATAACTATGTATTTTACAGTTAAACAAAATAATTGCAGTGTTTTTGTATTTATCCGAGTATTTATCCTTCTTAATTCATATTTACAGCAAGTTCCAGTGGCGTTTCCTGATTTTCGGCGTCAGGCGTTAATGTGTGATTGATTAGGACCCCCTCCCCTTTATGAAAAATAAATTCTTATCAAATATCAACATATTATTATTAAAATTATTTATTTTACATACTTTTTAAGTTTTTAAAAATATATAAAATATTTATTAAATTAAATTATTATACAAACTGAAAATGTTTTAATAAATATATTCTATTATAGATTGATTTTTATTTGTATTCCAATTCTATTCTTCTCTCTTTCTCAGTAAATTTGTTTATAACATCTTCATAAAATTTATTTCTGTTTGCTCTTAATTTGAAAACCAATTCTTTTTCTATTGATATTACACTTAAACTGTTCATTCTTTCTTGTATTTGAGTTGAGCGACAATATGTATGGATTCTTTTTAAAGATGAAAATGATCTCTCCACTGAAGCGGTTGATGTTTGTATAGTAGATATTAATTGAGCCAATTTATACACCCCGGAAAATCCACTGTTTAAGCTCATTTCAGAAAGATAATTCATAATTTCAATAGGGCTTTTATCGGATGATTCGTTTAAGGTATACCATACAAGTAGTTCATTTTGTAGTTTACCATAGTTGAAAAAATTACCATAAATATGTTGTACATTTTTAATTAAATTAGATGGAAAATTATATTATATATATATATATATATATATATATATATATTTTTCTTTGTTTATCTAATTATAATTAGATACTGCGACTACTTTGCTGTTTTAACTTTTTGCACTTATATTTATAGATTTTGAAGCGCTGAATTCAAATCTGTAATCAATTTTTCTCTAACACGTCTAGTTTTTCTACAATTCGAATAATAAATATTGTCTCTTCTGTATAGTCATTAGTCATACAATAATGTGCGATATATTCGTCGAATTATTATTATTATAAACTGAATGTCGTCTACTTTACTGAAATTTTAATCTTATCTTTATTAAATTTTTTATCTTATAGTAGTTCAATTAAATATATTTTTAAACTCACACAATTTATGTTTATTCTCTATAGTTACGTTCATTTTAGTCTTCATAAAATATCCGAGTTGTACCTATATCACCTTTCTTAGAGTTTATTTGTGCGATTTTTGATTATCAATTTTTTTTTAGTATGACGTCTAAACCAATTAAAAGAAGATGTTGTAAAAACAACTCAAATTTATTTTGTTATATATGTGGTGAATATGTTATAATGAAACAACAAAATAACATTACAAATTTTGTTAAAAATGTATACCAAGAATATTTTGGTATTCATTTAGGCGATCAAAATAAATCTTGGGCACCCCATATTGCTTGCCGATCCTGTGTTGAAAGTTTGCGAAATTGGAAACAAGGTAAGCGTTTATCAATGCCTTTTGCAGTACCAATGGTTTGGCGAGAACCAAAAAATCATATTGATGATTGCTATTTTTGTATGGTTAATATTTCCGGTTATAATAAAAAAAAATAAATCGAATATAATTTACCCAAATTTACTTTCTGCTATACGACCAATACCACATGACCCTGAATTACCAGTGCCTGTACCATCCAAAGCTTTCGAAACTATTTTAAACCACGATACTTCTATAGATTCCGCTGGCAATTCTAGTAATAATGACGAAGACTTTCAACTTGACACCACAGATGCTCCACAACTTTTCAATCAATTTGAATTAAATGATTTAGTACGTAACTTAGCTCTTACTAAAGAGGCAGCTGAAATTTTGGGTTCGAGACTCAAAGAAAAAAATTTACTTGCAAAAGCTACTACTTTTTCTTGGTACAGGAATCGTGAAATGGAATTCAAACAATTTTTTTCAAAGGAAGGACCACTTGTATTTTGTAATAATATTTCTGGATTAATTAAACATTTTGGCAAATATTATGATGTGAATGAATGGAGGTTGTTTATAGATTCATCTAAAAGAAGTCTAAAAGGTGTTTTACTTCATAACGGAAACCAGTTAGCGTCTATTCCCATTGCACATTCTGTACATTTAAAAGAAACGTACGAAAACTTACATTTAATGTTAGAAAAAGTTCAATATCCACTACATAAGTGGATTGTTTGTGGTGACTTAAAAGTTTTGGGAATGTTATTAGGTCAACAAGGTGGCTTATATAACCTATAAGGTTATAGTATAGGTTAGTATAGGTTATAGTATAGGTAAATGTTATACTATCTTGTAAAAAAACTAGACGTGATAGAGACAAACTAATTTCAGATTTGAATTTTGCGCATTAAGATCTATAAGGATCAGGTATTATTATACAAACAACAAAAATAACCAAAAAGTTCACCACATTACTCCCCCTCAGCAGAGGAGAAAATGATGTATGAATTTTCGAAGTCGCCTGTGTTGCGTGTCGTCGCTCAATCGTATTTGATAGTTGAGTTTTTAAAGGATAGACTTCAATAAAATACTCAATTGTAATTTTAACTGTTTATTTAGCATAAAAAAAACATTAATATAAGAAATAATGTGGCGTGAAGGTGCTTGCGACTGTACATGTAAACCACATCTGAATATTGGTCTGTTCCCAACCCCCTTATATACTTAGGTTTGGTGAAGATCAAACGTGCCGCGCTGGGCGATAGTTGTTTTCAACTATAATAAATAATTTGTCTCTAGCCCGCTATTTATTACCTAGATGACCTTATTCGCACTTATTCCATATTTGTCACGACTTTTTCCCAGTTACAATCCTACATATAACCATGCGATTCACATATAATATATGTACTGGTTTATCTTCTGACTTTTAACTAAAATTCATTTCTATTTTTACGACTGCAAATATTGTGTTAATAATAATCATTTTCTTGATATCTACTATTTATGATCTACATGGTCCCGTCCATGTCGTATGAGTCGTAAGGACCTACATTCATGTATGTCCGCAACACCTGAATGCTGCAGGACTGACTGGCGTAGAAATGGTTGGTAAGTGGATCGTCACGTAAGATGAACGCCGGCTTATGTCGATCCACGGAGATCCATGACGTTCGACTACCCAGCTGCAACTTGAAATTTTTTTTCCGTCGTTCCAGCACGGCGTATGGACCTTCTAGCGCGGGTGAAGTGGAGCGTGTTGTGCGTCGACCCGCACGAAAACACGACTCACGGTGTCGAGTTGCGTCGGAACGAATATGCGTCTGGACGGGTCGTGGTTCGTCCCGGGTGCCGGTCGCAGTTTAGCCATGGACGATTTTAAAGTCGTGACTAAATCCGGCGGACTGACTTCTTGAGGCGCCGCGTGGAACAATTCGCCTGGAAGTCGGAGAGACGTTCCATACACTAACTCGGCCGGAGTAACGCCGACGTCTGCTTTAATAGTGTTCCGAAGTGCGAGGAGTACTATGGGCAGGTGTTGTGTCCAATTCGAGGATTCTTGTGCGGCGAGAGCCGACTTGAGCGTTCGATGGAATCGTTCAACCAGCCCGTTTGCCTGCGGATAGTACGGGGAGGTGCGGACGTGTTGGATTCCGAAAGTGCTGTTGAGCGCTCGCATAAGGTCAGACTCGAACTATCGCCCTTGGTCGGTCGTGACGATGTCTGGGATGCCAAAGCGGGCGATCCAATTTGTCACCAACGTGGAGGCGACGGTGTGCGCACACATGTTATCGATAGACCACGCCTTCGGCCAACGCGTAAAACGATCGATGCAAGTAAGCAAATACTTGACGTTGTTCGAAGCCGGTAGTGGGCCGACGAGGTCCAGATGTATATGTCCGAAACGCCGCTCGGGGGGGGGGAACGGCGGGGGGGGGGGGGCCGCGGGGCCGCGGGGGGGGGGGGGGGGGAACGGCGCGAGTAGTAACGCCGTGTGCCTGTGGACCTTAGCCCTTTGACACGGTTCACACGTTTTGACCCATCGGCGTATCTCTCGATCCATCCCCGGACAGACGAAGCGTTCTTTGATTATCCGACAGGTGGCCGCGACCACGCCGTATGCCTGGCGGTGGAGAGTGTTGAAAACAGCGCGACGTCTACTCTGCGGAACAAAAAGCCTCGATCTACCGTTTGTCACATCGAAATAGACCGTCCCATTCACAGTTTGCCGCGCCTCGAGTTCCAGCGACGATTCGGTGCTGCCTGTGATGATGCCTTGCAGTTCCGCGTCACCAGCTTGTTCCGCCGCCCACTGGCTAAGATTCGGCAATCCGTTCTCGAGCGCTGCCAATTCGAGACGACAAAGCGCGTCCGGTATTATGTTACACTCGCCACTTACGTATTCCACTTCTTGAAAAAATTGCGACAAAAAGGCAACGTGTCATGATTGTCGATCGATCAGTTTTTCGGTCTTCTGTGTAAACATAAATAGCAATGGTCGATGATCCGTGCGAAGAGTTACGTGCCTGCCTTCAATCTTGTGCACGAAGTGTCGAGTGGCGAGGTAGGCGGCGAGTAACTCGCGGTCGTACGCACTATATCGTGTTTGCGCGCCGGAGAGTTTACGCGAGAAGAATCCAAGCGGTTGCCAGTCACCTCCGGCGAACTGTTCTAGAACCGCTCCGACGGCAATGTTCGATGCGTCGGTACTAAGGCGCAACGGTGAATCACGTTGTGGATGCACTAACCATGCCGTATTGGCAAGTATCTCCCGACAAGCGGAAAATGCCTCGCGTGTGGTGTCAGTCCTCGAGAGTAGATCATCGCGCTTCTTCACTGCGGTGGCAATGGCGTAGAGCGGCGCTTGGAGCTTAGCCGCGTCCGGGATAAATCGATGATAGAAATTAAGCGAACCGAGAAAACGCTGTAGTTCCTTTTTGGTGCTCGGCTGTGGCCACAGCCGTATGGTGTTAACATTGTCCGGATTTGGGCGTTCGACGATGTGCCTGAGAAATGTGAGTGAGTCCGCGGCGAAAACGCATTTTGCCGGATTAATGGCTATCCCGAATTCCGAGAACCGGCCAAGAACCGTACGGACGTGCTCGACATGTTGGTCTGCACTCACAGATGCAATGAGGACGTCGTTAACGTAGGCGAAAACGAAATCAAGCCCAGCTAACACCGAATTGACCAACCTCTGAAATGTTTGCGTGGCGTTGCAAAGACCAAAACACATAACTGGGAATTCAAACAGGCCGAAAGGTGTCGTAACGGCTGTCTTATGTATATCATCGGCAGCGATGGGGACTTGATTGTAAGCCCAGACTAAATCAAGCTTAGTGAAAACGACCTTTCCCGCGAGATTTGCTGTGAAGTCGTGCAAATATGGCAATGGGTAACGATCCGGAACGGTGACATGATTGAGCCGGCGGTAGTCCCCACAGGGTCGATACGACCCATCCTTCTTGGGTATCAGAAGGAGTGGGCTCGCCCATGAACTGTACGAGGGGCGGCAGTTCCCCTGCTTTTGCATGAGATCGAAATCACGACGTGCGATAACAAGCCGGTCGGGTAGTAACCGTCGTGGGCAAGCAAAAAGTGGCGGCCCTGTCGTCTGAAGTACGTGTTCGACTCCGTGCCGGAATGACTCAGGAACGGGTGACTCATGGGTCACGGACGGAAAATTGTTACGTGGTACCCAATAAAAACAGGTACCTATCGTAATGATGTTGTTGGATCGGGATAAATTTGATTAAACAATTATTTCAAACACTTGTAAATACTTTAATAAACACAGACATAGATACAAAAAAATATAAATTATAAATTCGTGCACTAACAATATCGAGACGCAACTCGGAAGGGCTTAGTCTGATAGCTGGACACGTCTGCCGTTGGTGGTGAAACGGAGCCTTTATATACTCTGTTGATTCTGTTTTAATTGTGTTGTTTTCGACACGTGGCTGTCCTTGGTCTTGGTCTTCATATCCAAGTGTTGTTTCATCACTTGGTTGCCCTTGGCCTTGATTGTCTTTTTCGAATGATGATGTTGTTGTGGTTGTTTGAAATTCGCGCGTGGCGCCCATTAAGATTTATGCAATAGTACGTTTTTCCTTATACGACTCAGGAATATGCGTATTATTATTTCTCAATAATATATGCATATTACAAAATCCTGGAGCAATGCATACCAGCCGCGGACATGTGCGACAGCGAAGAGTGGAGCGTTCGTTGAAGTTGTGGAGGTCACTGCACAGGTGACTGTTCGCTTGTCAGTTGGATCGACGAGACAATGGCGACGAACGTCGACGAGCAGGCCGAAGTAATGAAGAAAATCTGCTCCGATAATGGCGCGCGAGACGTCCGTTGTTTCAAACGTCCATGGGAACGCACGCGAAAGACCAAGGTCGATGTTGAGGGTCTTAGGGCCGAATGTTTTAATGCGAGTACTATTAGCAGCTGTGAGATGAACGTCGGACAGTTGACGAGCAGAGTGGTTGTGCGGAATAACTGATATTTCTGCGCCCGTGTCGATTAAAAACAGTTTGCCAGAACGGAGGTCGTTAATGTATACCCGCGTAGAATTACTCACGGCATGCAGGGCGGGTGTCCTGTCCGTGGTGTCTAGTTTTCCGCCGGGGGAGCCGCACCGGCGTCCTGCCCATTCGGTTTAAAATTGCACGGCGGGCGACAATTATGCGTCTTGCTACCGTACAAGCATGGTAGTAACACTCTTGTGTTAGTTGTTGCACGTCGTAACGTGCCGGTCGTTGGCGCCGCTGTTGCGCGGGGTCTCTGGACGAATTGACGATCTGCGAGAGAGACTGCACCTGCTGAGTCAATGCAGACACGGCGCCAGCTAACTCTGTGAATTTATCTTGGGCGAACGCGTCTATATTTTGGAAGTTCGATGCTTCCATCACGCGGTCTGCTCGCGAGGCAAGAGCGTCTAGCGAGCCGTCGATGCTGGAAATGATGGCCATAACATTAGACGGTAGCTTCTGCAGCCAAAACTCTTTCAACGCGTCCTCTCCAATGCCAGACGGCATGTTGTTAGGCATTGTGATGGATGGTGGTCGCCTATGCTACCAGGCTTGACAATTTCGCGGAAACGGACGGACTTTGGCAGTTCGTATGCGTCGATCAGTCGGACGCAGATTGTGTCGTAAGACGCGGAAGGTCCGAGTAGGTCACCGACGGTTTGCACTCCTTCTTCGTCCAATGCTCCGACTACAAAGTTAACTTTTGCTGCGTTTGACCTGATGCGTTGGTTCACGAAGACGGACTCTATGTGCGTGAACCAGAACTCTGGCGACTGTCTCCAAAATGCTGGGAGGCGTATATTACTGATAGCATCGACCGCCGGATTCGTGACGGCTTCGGTCGGTGTATCTTCGCCGTGTGCATTGCTCATGGTGATTCACGAGCGTCGGCGGGAAAATACACTTAACGGAACGGTTTTGCGAACGGTCACGGCGGAGCGCGTTTCGAAATCGTGTGCTATTCCCGGACCTTCGATAAGAATATCGTGATGGTCTTCAGGGCGTACTGCGTGTTTGACTTGCGAGGTCACCAATGTGGCGAGCGCGCGGATGCACGTTGATAAGGTTTGACGGTATGCTATCCGCGCACCGCAAACAAATGAAAGGCTATGGCGTCGATATAAGATATATATATAATATATTATGAAAAAATAATGAATAACAATAACGACACCACGTTTCGAATAATAAACGATTGTATATATTTTACACGGTATGAAAACAATACATATATATAATAAAAAACAAGAGGACTCGCGTGAGTTGAAAGAGTCGTCGGTCAAAAAAACACGTGTATATGTGAAACGAGACGGAAAAAGAAACGGGTGACAGCTGCCCTGTCGTGGCGGTTGTTCGCGTCGTCGACAACCATGGTGACCAACCGCCCAACAACAATGTTACCACCTCCGAGCGGGAATTATGTGGTGATGGTTCACCACAATATTATACATGTGATAATGTCACTGCAGAGCCTGCAGCTGTTCTAGTGTGGCGACGTTCGTCCTACACGACCGACGTTCGTTCACAAGTGCTACTGACCGCGGTTACGGTTTGTTCCACGACTGGTTCATCTTTCGTACCGCGCATCGTATCTCTTATAAAAACAAACAAAAAACCTCTTTCTATTCCGTCTTCCGTCGCGTTTTTTGTCAACGATCGTACTGTCGTACTCGTGTCATATTTTTTGGATTTAATAAACTTCT